>NC_067163.1:1155229-1455229 GCF_903995435.1 Acomys russatus
GGCTAAGATCAAATTTTCAAGCAACACCACATGCTGGCGAGGATGTGGGGAGAGAGGAACACTCCTTCATTGCTGGTGAGAATGCAAACTAGTACAGCCAATTTGGAAATCTATCTGGTGCTATCTCAGAAAAATGGAAATAGGTCTTCCTCAAGACCCAGCTATTCCACTCCTTGGAATATACCCAGAAGATGCTCCAGCACACAACAAGAAAATTTGCTCAACCATGTTCATAGCAGCCTTATTCATAATCGCCAGAACATGGAAATAGCCTAAGTGTCCCTCAGGAGAAGAATGGATAAAGAAACTGTGGTACATACACACTATGGAATACTACTCAGCTATTAAAAACAAGGAATTCCCGAAATTTGTGAATAAATGGATTGAGCTAGAAATGATCATAATGAGTGAATTAACCCAGAAACAGAAAGACTCAAATGGTATATACTCACTTATACACTCCCTTGTGTCCTCCCATTCTTCCCTCCCTCCCATTTTCCCCTTATTCCCCTCCCCTATGACTGTGACTGAGGGGGATTACCTCCCCCTGTATATGCTCATGGGGTATCAAGTCTCTTCTTGGTAACCTGTTGTCCTTCCTCTGAGTGCCACCAGGTCTCCCCCTCCAGGGGACATAGTCAAATGTGAGGCACGAGAGTACGTGAGAAAGTCATATCCCACTCTCCACTCAAATGTGGAGACTGCATATTAGCCCAAGGGGCATGTCCCACGAAAGCCTTCACTTACCAGGAAACTGGGACAGAGGGGAGGACATCCTATTGGGACTCTAGATCAGAGAAGCATGGGAGAATAGCAAAGTAGAAGGATCCAGAGGGTCCTACAAACCTACAAGTAGAACACTATGAAAGGCAGATTTGGGCCCAGGGGTCCCGCTCAAAAAATGTTATTCTTCTCATGCATATTATGAGTACAAACACAATTCATCTGTGACAAGAAAATGATCATTCCTATCTTTGTTGTAAATACTTTCCAAAGGAAAAATAATAAAATTTTGTAATTTTACTTCATGAAACAAGTTGTTGGAATTCAATACAGCTTCACTCAATTACTGGGGCTAAGTTTCTCGCTCCTTTTTAAAAACTTTTGAAAAAAAATTGAGATTATAATGAAAATACATTTTGTTTCATTTCATCCCTTCTCTTTTCTCCAAGTCCTCCCAAATATTCTTCATTGTTTTTTCAAATTTATAGCATGTTTTTCATTATTTGTTATTGATATGTATATAAATATATCCTAAAGTGGATGAATCAGGTGTTTTGTGCAACATGTTGAAACATTATATTTATAAATGTTCTAAAATTGAAGAAAAATATTTATATCATTGATGACAAATTTTATTGTTTCAGATGGACAGATATGTGAGATATTATTACATAAAATTCACATATACATATATCAGCATATTTACTATATGTTTACTATTTTTTGCTTTCCTATTTATTGAATTTAATGGGCATTTGGGATATTTTCAACATTATGAAGGAATCTGTCTTACAAGTTGATATGTGATTATATATGTTATAATTTTTGTTAATATCTAGGTTGGGGAAATCCTAGGTCACAAGCCAACTCTATACCTTAATGTTTAAATACTTGTCAAAAGTAAGAAATTTGTTGACTAAGAACTCTCACTTCTCACCGATAGTAATTTTCTAGATTTACTATTTCCAGACTTGCATTTCCTAAGTTTCAGAATTTTACTTCACTCAATTTCCAGTAGGTCTTCTCTGATGCTGAGGATATTGGGTATTTTTTTTTCACAAGTTCAGTGATAATCTACTAATAAATGTCTCTTCAAATTTACTGACTTGTTTGCTAACTGGACTACTTGCTCTTGTTACTTTTCAGTCCAGATAACAAATGAATAAGTAGGAAAAACAAACTTTGCAGCAAGCCTGATCTTCAGGACATACATAGGAGAATGAGGTGTGCTGTGGTATGCATGGATGTGTAAATAAATGCATGCATGCATAGACATATAAAGGGTAAAGAATTAAATCAAATAATGTAAACTCGATATTTTAAATTTAGTTTTGATTTAAATTGGATCACATTTATTAAAAAGAAAAGAAAAATGGCTTAAAATTAGCAAGGAATATGAAGAGTGTTTTTAGTTGTAAAATATATAAATGTTCCTAAATATGGGAAACAGCTGAAGCACACTAACTGAGTTGAGCTCAGGATATATGCAGAGAAACCTAAGCTTGCTTTTTATTTTTTCTAAGTTTATAATATGTAAACATTGCTTCATTCTGGAATAACAAATTCTGTATGAAATAAAATAAAAGACGATCAATATGAATGCCACTTCTTTAGTTTATTTGCTTGGTTTGGTTTGGTTTTGTTTTTTTCCCACTTCTTTAGTTTTATCATTATTCTACACATTTGGGGTTAGTGTGGGCTTTATTAGACACATGTAAGATGCCAGTAGTTTTGCTAAAATGAAGAAACATGCCAATATAATTGTATTCTAATTAATAAACTCTGGATGAGAGACACAAGAAGACACATCAAAAGAATTACAGAGAAATTACAGCAACATTTGTGTAAATAAAAAATAGAGACAGAGTCCTGGGTGCCACACAGTGGTAGAAAAGTTACTTGCCTAGGATGCACAAAATCCTGGGTTTGATCTTTAGCATTGAAAAAAAAATCATATAATTTCCAAAAACAAGTGAGTTCTGACTAAGCATGTTTTATTGTTGAAGACCCTGCTATTAAGGTCACAGTCTGCCATGTTCAGATAGCTCTCTGAGTTCTGACTATGCATGAAGACCCTGCTGTTAGGGTCACAGTCCACCATGTTCAGATAGCTTTGAGATTGGTGCAAAATGGAGGACTCCTTGCCTCAGTGGGGCTTCCTTTTCTCTGCCTGACCTTATTTGCAGAACGTGTCTAGGCACAGATGGCATGCTTGGAGGATGACCCTGCACATAGCCTCGTATAAGCGTATAAGCACTACATGACTCAGCACATGAATCTCGCTCCTTTCCTTTGCCCGTATGATAATTATGTACTGCGCTATGTCCTTCCCTATACCTCGAGCTGCCTCTCTGGAGCTGCTCCCGGAAGGAAGTCTTGTCCATTGGACTCACCGAAGCAGGAACCCACTCATCGTTTCCTTTTTTCCTCATGGGCTGATAGCCCATGATCCCCCGGTGAAGAGAGGACCACATTTTATGCTATTTATAAGTATGGCATATTGAATTTATGGAAAAGCTATATAAGCATTAATTTGCTTAGCGATAAAAGGAACTTTATAAATGTAGATGCTTACTCAGGGAATAGCAGGGCTGCTCAGGCTAACTTTCTTAAGGTTTGGGGAACTAGGAAATGGCGAGGAAAAAAATACCTATCTCGGGCCAGCTTCCTTCCTCTTCTCCAGTTCTAGCTCCCTAGAGAATTAAGTGGTATCCACTCATTTTCACCCCATCAGGTTCCATCTTTTGCCCTTTTCACTCACCTTGTATTGATTCTTTTCTGTAAAACCATTGTTTCTCAAATCCTAAACCACTGCCCACAGTTTTGTTTTTGGAAGGTCGCCTTGCGGTACCCACGGTCATCTACACACTCCTTACAGCCTCTTTTACTTTGAGCATCTTATATATTTAACGAAAAACATCCTTTCCCTCTAACTATTTTAACCACGCTGTTATTGTCAAAAAGTATGTATGCTACCTTTTTCCAGTTATCACCAAGCTTACTCCGTCTTCACACATTAAAATATTTATTGGAGAAGACACAGAGAATAACAACACAGAGGGAGACTTGACTTCCTGAAGAATAGTTGAAGACTCTAAACAAATAAGTCAGATGAAAAACAAAAGTTCCCTTTCTTGGACTAACAGGAGGAGACTGGTACCGTTTAACCACAAAGGCTGAGTAAAATAAGCATTTAGGGGGACCTCCCTAATTTTTCAATATTAAAAGAGAAAAGGTATTCACAGGTTTTAATGACATCCTTATGTCATGAGAAAAAATAGAAATTTTATGTATGGAATATGAAAAAAACAACAACACAATCCTAAAAACTGTTACTGGGGTCTCTGAGAACCAGAAAACCCTGGAGTCTTTTGTATTATTAGAAGTCTTTCATATTATCAGGTGCACTCTGTCTTCCTGAGGGGGGCTTAACATGATTTACAGAGGCTAAAACACTATCTTTATGAAATGACAGACAAATATTTCTATTTCAAGGTCTCTTGTAATGTTAGAAGCAATGATTTCTTCTTTATTGTAGGAAGAGCACAGTCACACAGTGGCTCTCCCTGCATATGCATGCATGGCCCTCCTCACTCAGTGGCTCTCCCTACACATGCATGCATGCATGGCTCTCCTCACTCAGTGGCTCTCCTATACATGCATGCATCACACAGTATGCTCACATATGCGCGTATCACACAGTGGCTCTCCCTGCATATGCATGCATGGCTCTCCTCACACAGTAGCTCTCCCTGCATATGCGTGCATGGCCCTCCTCACATAGTAGCTCTCCCTGCATATGCGTGCATGGCTCGCTTCTCACTGGCTGTTGACTCATCAAAATCAAGTAGCAGGTAAGATTCGATCCTGTGAATCTGCTGTTAGTTGCTTAAAGAGTCTTTTGTATACTGCCAAAGACTTGCTTTCTTTTTTACTATGTGGTAGGCTTTATCCACTATACTATGTCAACATTTCAGTAAAATCACATTTTTCTTAAAAGCTGGGAATGACATAAGTCCACACCTTTCATCACACACATAGAATTATTTTTTAGTACTTGTTATCAAGAAAAATATACATGTTTAAAGTTATAAATTATTTTGCCTATAGCTTATTGATACATTTTATTTGGTAAAATTTCCTACTATAGTAGCTTTGTTTTGCTGACCAATAACTCATTTGTTCAGTTATAATGTCTACATCCTCATCACTTTATATGGGTAATTTTTACAAAATGCGAAGCACAGATCTTTCAAATAAGACACATTATCAATAGTAACTGAGATACATGTTCAGATAAAAAATAAAACTGAAGTTGAATTTTATTAAATAACATTTTAAAAATTATCAGCGTCCCATATCTCATATTTGTAACTTTATGCTTATTTGCCATTATGTAGCATTATCTATGAGAACTTCAGAAATCTTTGAAATTGACCCGGCAAACATCTCATATTGTGTGAGAGGCATCATGTTTAAAGTAAGTATTTAATTCAATAGCTCAGGATTTTTCCTATCCGTCATTCTAAAACACTAACAACTTTTCAGGGCAATAGATTCCCAATATATAGAGCTGTTATAAGAAGTAGAGTTGTCACAGTGATAAGTAAGTCAGACTGAGATGACATTTGACATATCTTCCATAATAATTTATATGCTACTTATCTTTATGTACTTATCAGTCCTTAAGGCTGAGGATGTAGTGTCATTGGTAAAGGGTTTGTCTAGCATGCGAAAGGCCTAGGTTCAGTCTCATTTCCTAGCACCACGTATCAACAGTATCACACTGGTAATCAGCACCCACAACTCTAATGCCTCTGGCTTCCATGGGCACTAGCACTGATGTGCACAAATACATAAATAGACCTACAAGTACACATGATTAAACATCACACACACACACACACACACACACACACACACACACACACATCTATTAAGAAATTTGAATCTGGGAGTGGTGGTGCACTCCTTTATTTCCAGCACTCAGGAAGGCAGAGGAAGGCAGATTGCTAGTAGTTCCAGGCCAGCCTGGTCTACAAAGTGAATACAGGACAGCCAAGGCTTCACAAAGAAACCTTTTCTCAAACTCCCTGCTCCCCCCAAAAAAATAAAATTGAGAGGCAGATAATACAGTTTTTTTATAGCTATTTATAAGCTATTTTTGCTTCACAGTAATAAATTGACACTAAATTTTAACTAAAAATATTTTTGATCTATGTTTGCTAATAAAATACTTGATACCCTATGAGCATATAAAGGCAGAGGAAGTCCCCCTCAGACACAGTCATAGGGGAGGGGAGTAAGGAGAATGGGAGGGAGGAAAGAATGGGAGGATACAAGGGATGGGATAACCATTGAGATGTAACAAGAATACATTAATAATAATAAAAAAATAAAAAATATTATTCAAAATTGAGACAAAATAAAAGTAATTAATTTCATGGATATATTTTGGTTTTATAATTGTCATAAGTTTTTGCTTATCTTTAGCCACATAGATGAGAACTCCCCTAATCTACGTTTGTGAGATATTTTTACTGACCTTTACTCAAATGACCTAATGATATGTCTTGCAAAATTTAAAATATAATTAAGACACAGGGGTTATTATGGTTTGTCATACTCAAGAATGGCATGTTGCTACAATCATGTGTTTAAGCCACACAAAAATCTGTGTATTAGCATTGTTTCCAAACTCTATTCTGATGTTGTAGTCACTGTAATGCACACAGTTGGACCCCTTTCTTTATGTCTTTACGGAGTTATTTCCTCCAAAATGCACTGTCTCTCCCCACTCCTCCCTGCCCCGCCCCCCAACGTACCCCCACCCCGACTTCTGCAGGTAGTTTTGCAGCAGATGCATTAATATTTCGACTCTCTCCCCAGACTCACATGCAGTCTTCCTACTCAGGATCAGGACCCTGGTTTACTGACCATTCTTCAAGAAAGTGTCCACAAGTGATGAACCTTCATAGTTTTTATTACCTTCCCACTTGAAAAATAAATTTTTGAGAACTGAGATGATTTAGTGAATTTTATATTATCATCTGATAATGGAACACACACACACACACACAATGACATGCTGTTTTAAATTCTATGAAGAATATGTTCTCTTTAAAGGAGTGCATTTTAAACAGGGTCTCACTATGTAGCCTCAACTTAAAATCCTCTTCCATCACTATTTGTATCCTAGGTTTACAAGCATCCACCGCTGCGTTCAACTTCCCTTTAGTATTTTGATAAAATTTTAATGGTCTTTAGAATTTTCAAGTTGCCTAGAAAAATTTAAGAATTAAACTGCCACCCCAAGAACATAGTTTTGGAGTAAACAGATGAATTTCTAGGACTTGGAATCACAATTATGCCTTTAATTAGAAGTGAGATTTGATTTCCCCCCCAGTGCCCACCGTTATTGAGGGTTCACAGAAATACAGCTAACCCAGATTTAATTAAGGAAAAACAAAGAGATAGTTACTAACGGGAAGACGACGTGGTAAATAAAGTCTGAACACATTTATCAGCATAAGTAGGCATGAAATATTGGCCTATTGATGTCCTTTGCTTACCTGGGCTCTTCCAAAAGAGACATGAGGTGTTTTGTTCTGACATGCTCTTCCTGAGGAACCTCTATTCCTCCTCTAAAGAATCCTCGCTATGACATAACAGTAACTGACGCTCTGATATCTCCCCTTAGTAATTTAGTTGCTACTCCATTTCTGTGAATCACAGCCAAGTAATTAATCTTTTACCTAGGAGACAGCATTGCTGATGTTAATAAGGCCCTGGAACTAGAATACATTTATATAGGAAGAGGCACAGCAAAGACCTATTTTAAGTTGTTACTGAAAGAGGATGTTTTGGCAGGCTTGAGGAGAAACAGAAGCTTGCTATCGGGGTATGGAACATCTCACTGCTGATTAATGGTACTGTGAGCAAGACGCAGAGGGATCTTTGCTTGAGTCTCAAGAAATACATTTTGGGGATTTTTTTAAAAGAAAGCTGAAATGGGTTATGGAAGCCCTCATACGCCATGTGTTGTCACCCTGAGAATTGTTTCAAAAGCTGGAGCTGTATAGAGTACAGGCCCCACTTTCCCTGAGACAGACCTTATTCTGGGGGAATACTTGTAACTATGGTAAAGAATGCTGCTGCGTACTCCCTGTGATCTTATTGATGGCTCCACCAGGAAGAAGAATTCAGTGGCTCCCTAGGGTTTAGCATTTCAATGAGAGTGATGAGAAATGGTTAATTTATTTCCCCTGGATTGAGGAGGAGGAGGAAATGGGACCAGGAAAACTCAGAGTTAAAACTAAAAAGACCTTCAATTGTTTGTGGAATGCCAATCTTTAACACATGCAAGCCCTTATCATGCCTGGGTACTGCAGCATTGGAGTCCATATGTCTCCTACATACTTTATTTTCACTAATTAAACACATTCACAAGAGCTGAGTGAAAATATATAGCTTATAAAACAGAATTTCCCAAGCCTTTGAACAATGCTTATAAGAGTGGATAAAGAATAGAAATTTTAAAAAAATTATCCATAGAAATCCTTGCCAAATAGATACTTGTTCACTTGTATACTATGAGACCTCCTAAACAATTGCTGAAAACATTTATGTTTTTAATACAATTTCAATACAAAAGATTGGTATACTTCCTTTTAGAAACATGTTCTCATTTTTCTTTAATCCTTTTTAAGTGGCAATCTTCAAAATCAGCTTATTTGTAAACTTGGGAAGAGGCTCCAAATAGAGAGATTTTTATAGATTACCATATTTTTGCCTATATATTGTAACTGGTGTTGCCCAGAAATTGGCACTTGGTTTGTTTTTACAGTTCCTCAGTTGGTGCAGTAAGTTGCATGTAAGATTGAAGTCCAGATACCCGGGTCTGCAAGTGCCTGCTACTCCAATCAGGGAATTTGCTATGCCCCCTGGGCCACAACCTCTTTACTTCACAGATATTATAAGCTACTTGACATTAAAATTATACTTACTGCAAATAATTTCAAATGACTAACAAAAGCTAAACACCTTGACATTCCCTACATATCACACTGAAGACCAACAAAAGAAACATAAACTTCAAATGTGACACTTCTTTTTTTTTCTTTAAATAATTTATTCAGATTACATGCCGATTGTTATCCCTTCACTTGTATTTTCCCATCTCCCCTCCCTCTTTCACCCTATTCCTCTCCCCTAGATCTGTGACAGAAGGGGACCTCCTCCCCCACCATATGATCACAGCCTATCAGGTCTCATCTGGACAGCCTGCTTCCGCTTCCTCTGAGGGCCACCAGGCCTCCCCACCAAGGGGAAGTCGTCAAAATAGGGAACACTAGGGTTCATGCTAGAGTCAGTCCCCACTCTCCACACAACTGTGGAGAATACGCTGTCCACTAACTAGGTCTGAATAGGGGGTTTAGAGTTACTACATGCATTGTCCTTAGTTGGTACAGTAGTGTGCGCAGGCCCTACTGGGTCCAGATCTGTCTAAATGTGATTTTCAAAACACTCGGCTGTTTCCATTTTAATTCTATTTTAATTCTATAGGTTTGTAAGGAATAAGAGTCTTACTATTTTTTTCCGAGAAAAGAAAATCCTTCAAATGTAAAGGAATCACAGCTGAGGATGAACTTTGCTGGCTTTCTAGAAAGCATCCTGGTTGTTGTGAGGCCCACGGATGGGATATATATTCCCTCTCACATTCCAAGAAGGCAGACCATGTTGTCAATGTACATACGGGGGGGAAATATGCCAGAGAAGAAGGGTTGTGGTCTCCATAGGATGCTAAAATCTTTATTTCAATATGAATGCTCTGACACCAATCTCCACTACTGTCCAAATTCATATTCTGTGAAAGCAATAGGCCTTTCTGTTGGGGAAAATGACTTGAAATACCAAAGGCAGCCCACATTGCCTTTCAGAGAGACCCACAATTTTCCAAACTGGCTTTTCTCTTTCTTGTTAATTGTCAATATGCAAAGTTCAGCAATTCTCCAAGCTGCGATTCTTAGTCATTCTCTGTCAATTAGACCCAGATGGCAAAATTAAAGGCTTTTTCCGTCGCAGCACAACAGTAATTTCAGTTCATCAAAGATTCTTACCTCATGCTGCTTTTTCACAATTAACATTGAAGTTCCTGTTGGGCGAGTGCTTCGGGGACTGTGACGGGTCCTCTGCAGTGGCAGGTCCATCTTCTCGTCAAAGCTGATGGAGGAAAGAAAAGAAGTCCATGGACATGATAATTACAGAGTGCATTGGAAGGTGGAAGGTGAGACCTGCAGGCAGGAGGAAGATGAAAGAGGCTCAGTGCTGGTGCAAGTCACTCCTGAGGAGTGTGCTCAGTCCCCAAGCCAAAGGAAGAAAGGAGAGTTAGTGCTAAATACAACAGATAACAGAGAGAGCTGGTACCCAGATAATAGAGGCCCTCACTCTGTTCCCTATCACTCCTTCTCTTTTCTTTTTCATTCTCTCTCTTATACAAACACACACCCTTGAGTTAGGTTTTAGGAAGCAGTGGCTTCAGAAACTGACATTTTACATAATCTTTCTGAATTAACTGTCTCTGGAGTAGAGGAAATGAAAGAGTTTGTTTTCTTGGAAATACATACTTTTATTAATTCACCAGGAGGCCTTATTTTAAACCCACTTAAATTATAACAACATCTTTTTAATTAGTAATGTTATCTTGGATTTGTAGATGATAGAACAGCGAGAAAAATATTTTATATTGATTTAATTTTCTAGCAAATACAAATGGTTGGGTTTATCATTTTCATTTTCAGTCAAGGAAAGTGAGCTTAAAAGGAATCTAATGATTGATGCATAACCTTGCAGTTAGTGGGAGTCAGATTAAGGATTTGAAATGTATCTCCTGGCACAAAGGTCAAGGCTTTTCCCCCTTAAATATAAAATCCCTGAAAAATCCTGTAGGAAAAGACATTTTTTTGTGTGTGTCTGTATTTAATGTTCAGTTCAATGATGTTAAAAAAAAAGAGAGATTTTTGGTTACTTACAAGATAAAGTACTATTCGATTTCACATCTTTTATGATTTCAAGTTTATTCGCAATGCGGATCAAACATGTTTATAGAAAATTTAGGTGGCACCTGCTCAAGGTGTTCGTAAAGTCAAAGAACAGCATTGTCACAGCTTAGAAGCCACTGCATTTCCTCTGGAATGAAATGATATTTGATATATTTATGTATATTTGAAGAAAAGCCTAAAACCAAGGCATCTTAGTTCAATTTTGTTTTATTAAGATGAGCCTTACTGTGTTACCCTGGCTGACCTGTGTTGTGTGACCTTTCATGGTCAGAGACCAAGCAACATCTGTTCAACCCAGATAGGGAACTAAATACATACCGAAGTAAGGAGTCCATTAAATTCCAACTTGTGGGGATAATTAAAGGAACATAGTAACAGATGTTGGCTCACCAAAAGCCCACACCAGTATGGACGATGGCTCAAAAGAGCTGCACCGCTAGATCATCCACACGGCTCACAGGCAGCCTGACACTTCAGAGTCTACTCTTCACAGTTGTACTTACTGCTTCAGTGACATAAGGGAGGGGCCTTGTGAGTCCTGTCAAGTTTAGGAACTTCCTGAATGAGACTCCGGGGGGTGGGGGTCCCTTGAGGCTAAGGAACCTCTCTGCAGTGTGTAATGTTTCAATTCAGGGGGAATTGATACAGAACAGCCTGATGGGCACTGTATTCCCAGAGCTGTTATTGAACTCATGTCAATCTTCCTCAACTTCACAAGCGTTGGGATTACAAATCTAGATCCTCACACCGAGTTAATAAGTGTTTTGTTGAAGAAAATGTTGATTTGAGAATTTATCCCTATTTGGAAAAGGGAAAAGTAAGAAGTGGCTACTCCTATTTTCTTATTGTTTATATTTTCTAGGACTAAAAAAAAAATAAAAATATGTCTCTTGTTTCTCAAAATACCATGGTTTCTAAACTGGGAATTATAGTGCATCTCTATAATTAAAGTTAAGCTGATCAAATGATGAAGTTAAAAATGATCATAAATAGAAGCATATCACATCATGAGTCAGGAATTAAGAAACTGAGGACAAAGGACCAACAAGAGTTAATGGCCAGCAAGTGTTACCTGGTGTGCTCAAGTCTAGCCTAGGCTATAGAGTAAGCCCGTGTCTCAACAACAACAAACAAACAAAACACTGCAGATAAAAATATCCCAGCCATTCCTCTGTTGAGAATTTTCTGTTTAGTTCCAAACTCCATTTCTCTATTGGGGTATTTGGTTTGGTGGTGTTTAGCTTCTTGAGTTCTTTATATATTTTGGATATTAGACCTTTGTCAGATGTAGGGTTGGTGAAGATTTTTTCCCAGTCTGTAGGCTGTCGCTTTGTTCTCTTGACAGTTTCTCCTGCCTTACAGAAGCTTCTCAGCCTCATGAGGTCCCATTTATTAATTGTTGACATTAAGGCCAGGGCCGTTGGTGTTCTGTTCAGGAAGTTGTCTCCTGTGCCAATATGTTCCAGGCCCTTCCCCACTTTTTCTTCTAAGTGACTTAGTGTCTCTGGTTTGTGTTGAGGTCTTTAATCCACTTGGATTGAGTTTTGTGCAGGTGACAAATATGGGTCCAGTTGCATTTTTTACACATAGACCTCCAGTTAGACCAGCACCATTTGCTGAAGATGCTAATCCTTTTCCTTTGAATGGATTTGGCTTCTTTGTCAAAAATCAAGTGACCATATGTGTGTGGATTCATATCTACAGAGAATTCTCAACAGAGGAATATCAAATGGCTGAGAAACACTTAAAGAAATGCTCAACCTCCTTAGTCATCAGGGAAATGCAAATCAAACAACTCTGAGATTCCATCTTACACTCATCAGAATGACTAAGATCAAAATTCAAGCAAACACCCACATGCTGGCGAGGAGTGGGGAGAGAGGAACACTCCTTCATTGCTTGTGGGAATGCAAACTAGTACAGCCACTTTGGAAAGCTATCTGGTGCTATCTCAAAACACGGGAATAGGGCTCCTCAAGACCCAGCTATTCCACTCCTTGGAATATACTCAGAAGATGCTCCAGCACACAATAAGAAAATTTGCTCAACCATGTTCATAGCAGCCTTATTCATAATCGCCAGAACATGGAAAAGCCTAAGTGTCCCTCAGGAGAAGAGTGGATAAAGAAACTGTGGTACATATACACTATGGAATACTACTCAGCTATTAAAAACAAGGAATTCCCGAAATTTGTGGATAAATGGATTGAGCTAGAAATGATCATAATGAGTGAGTTAACCCAGAAGCAGAAAGAATCAAATGGTATATACTCACTTATATCTGCATACTAGCCCAAGGGGCATGTCCCATGAAAGCCTTCACTTACCAGGAAACTGGGACAGAGGGGAGGACATCCTATTGGGACTCTAGATGAGAGAAGCATGGGAGAATAGCAAAGTAGAAGGATCCAGAGGGTCCTAGAAACCTACAAGTAGAACACTATGATAGGCAGATTTGGGCCCAGGGGTCCCGCTCAAACTAAGGCACCAGCCAAGGACAATACATGCGGTAAACTTTAAACCCCTACCCAGATCTAGCCAATGGTTAGAACATTCTCCACAGTTGAGTGGAGAGTGGGAAATGACTTTCTCACGTACTCTGGTGCCTCACATTTGACCATGTCTCCTGGAGGGGGAGACCTGGTGGCACTCAGAGGAAGAGCAGCAGGTGACCAAGAAGAGACTTGATACCCTATGAGAATATACAGGGGGAGGTAATCCCCCTCAGGAACAGTCATAGGGGAGGGGAATAATGGGAAAATGGGAGGGAGGGAAGAATGGGGAGATACAAGGGATGTGATAACCATTGAGATGTAACAAGAATAAATTAATAAAAAAAAAAATACCAGCCAACTTTAAACATTTGGAAAAGGAAGCTCTTTATTTCTATGTGTGCTTTTCTTCCTTATAAAAATAAATACCAGAATTTTCCTCTACCATGTGTTTTTGCCTTGTTTCTTCATGGGCTCTGATGGCAGTTGAGGGTGTCAGTAACATTAAACTAAACTTACAGGATGGAAGTAAAATATTCATCTAGGCCTTTTTTCAGATGAGCATCAAATCTGAGGCTGATCACTCCACACTTGTTTAACTTGCCTGTGAAGGTCGAAGTAATTTCTTGCAGCTTTGTTATCAATGATTTCAAGTTCTCCTGCATAATATCAGCATAGTTGGCTACCAGATAATGACGTCATAGCACAACCTGATAAGGGCTCATCATCAGCCAGGACATTTATGAACAGCATTATGGCAGCATGGGATTTTTGTTTTGGTTTTGTTTCTTTTGCTTCATTTCTTTATATCAGCATCACATTTTTTATTTTTTTATTTTTTTATTTTTTTTTTATGTGTTAAGTCTGAATTTTATTTTATTTTTTTATTAATTTATTCTTGTTACGTCTCAATGTTTATCCCATCCCTTGTATCCTCCCATTCCTCCCTCCCCCATTTTCCCATTATTCCCCTCCCCTATGACTGTTCCTGAGGGGATTACCTTCCCTATATATTCTCATAGGGGTATCACGTCTCTTCTTGGCTACCTGCTGTCCTTCCTCTGAGTGCCACCAGGTCTCCCCCTCCAGGGGACATGGGTCAAATGTGAGGCACCATAGTACGTGAGAAAGTCATATCACACTCTCCACTCAACAGTGGAGAAATGATCATAATGAGTGAGTTAACCCAGAAGCAGAAAGAATAAATGGTATATACTCACTTATATCTGCATACTAGCCCAAGGGGCATGTCCCACAAAAGCCTTCACTTACCAGGAAACTGGGACAGAGGGAAGGCGTCCTATTGGGACTCTAGATGAGAGACGCATGGGAGAATAGCAAAATAAAAGGATACAGAGGGTCCTAGAAATCTACAAGTAGAACAATATGATAGGCAGATTTGGGCCCAGGGGTTCCACTTAAACTAAGGCACCAGCCAAGGACAATACAGGAGGTAAACTTTAAACCCCTTCCCAGATCTAGCCAATGGTCATTTTTTATTTTTTTAAGGCACCACTATGAATACAGTGGTGGGAGTATTGCTGATGAAGATGATTAAGTTTAAATGATTATAAATAGAAGCAGATCACTTACCATGAGTCAGTAATTATTTATATGATAATTCTAAAAGAATGGGCAGGCAAAGAGTTCAGAAAAGAGGCTATTCCAATGGGCTCAACTCTTCAGTAAATAGAGAAACTAAACTGAGACTCATCTGCTGGCTACAGAACACTTCCTTCTATGGTGGAGCAAAGGTGTGTGGGAAACTATAAAGAACAAAGGCACGAGCTTCCCAAGCATTGTGACTATTGGAGCTGGGATTAGAAAAGCAATTTACCTGAAGATAGAACTCCTTACTGACTTTATATACAATCCTCCTACAGTTTGTATGTGATTCACACATGACTTACATGTACATCAAAAGCTAGTAATTATTATTTGTAAATTATTAAAACTGCCAAAATCTGTAGTAAACTAACTGAAACTGTTACCTAGCAAAAGTTTTGAGATCAATTATTTTTGCCATCTGGCCTGAACATGCTTTCTCACTGACAACAGCAAACCTATGCCAATGTTTTTTTTAATTCCTCAAATCACAGCCTTATGCAGCTTTCTCTTTAGCACCTCATGTGTGCAGAACTACACTGAATTTGTGTTGAGTCCAATCATGCATTACCACATGACAGTTGCTTTCTTCAAATAACTGTATATTTACACATCTATACCTATAGCTATGCCATCCACATCCAGGCCTGTATTTGAATCTTCTCTCCTGGTAGTGTGTAAACCAAAAGCCTTGCTGAGAAAGGTACCTTATTTTTTATGACCTATTCTCATGGCTTACTATAATGCTGATTCTATATTAAATTTAATGTTGATTTGAATTCATTCCAAATTTTACAATATAGAATTATAATAATTCATATTTGCAAACACCCACTTACTGGTTGTGAAAATGAGTGTAATATGTTATGCCATTAGTTGAGGAACAAATACATAATGAAAGAGGAAAAATTATAATAAAAAAAAATATATATATATATTTCTAAGTTATCTTTAACACCTTTATGCCTATACCGTGAAGATGAGATATAGAGAAATATCAGTAACTTTTAAATAATCTAAAACACTATGTTTCTTTGCGTATATGCTCATGTGCTTGCATGTGTGCATAGTGTGCATGTGTATGTGTGTGTGATGTACATATACACGTTGTGACCGTCGCAGACCAGTGACAGCCAGATGAGAACTTCAGTGTCTGCACTACTAATCCCTTATTCCTTTGAGAATGTGTCTGTCATGAACAGGGGGCCAGGCTAATGGGCCAAAGAAGCCACTACAGTCCTAATGTCGCTGCTCTGCTGCATGTTTGAGGTTACTGGCATGTAGCCAAGCATCACTTTTTCTATTATAATGAGTATGACCTCAGCCTCCTCATGTTTTAGTTATTTATATATTGGCATGATAGAATATCTCTGACACAAACATGTAAGAGGAGAAAAGGCTAGTTTGACTTACAATTCTAGAGGAAATGCAGTCCACAGGAGCAGGAAAAGACAGCGTCAGGCACATGAAACTAGCCTAGCAACTGAGGTGTAGAGAGGGAAAGGAGAAGCAGGACCAGGACAGAACATCTTAAATCCCAGGCACTGTAGTTGCTGTCCCTTCGCCAAATCTCTACCTCCTTGCTCTTCCCTGACCCTTAGATAAAAAGTGTTGACTTGTAGATGTATCAGTTGTGACTATTTTCGAAAAGATCACTTGATCACTCTGAACTTGATAGGTTGTGTTTTCATGGTCTCCGGTCTGTTGAAAATAGATACTTCTTTGATGACAGGTGAGAATTAATTTATCTGTACGTATAATATAAAAAATTAGATTGCAATTAAGGAATTAAGTTGATTTATAAGGTAGAGGTTCTTTTCCAAAATCTATGACAAGCCCTGGTTAGTTAGTTGGTTTTCCCAGTACCAAGCAGCTTTGCATTTTCTTCAAAGGGCCTTGAGTATAATTATGGAACTGTGGGTTATGGCCACGGTATGAATGCTACTCATTGTATCAGTGACGCTGGTCATTATAAACAAATCCTGTACCAGGACAGCACCAATAGGCATGATAAATGGATGCAATGAAGTCTATTAAGCCTTAAACCTAGACAGAGAACTACAAAAAAACTAAGAAAGTTGAGGAGTAGAAGAAATCATCTTTCTTCGAAATGAGCCCCCAAATGTCTATCCAGTACCATGTGGTCAGCTCTGAATAAGTACAAATACAAGTAATATTAGGCTGACTCAGTTGTTTATTATTTTTATATTTTAAAATTAAATTAAAAATAGTTCATGAATTGATCTAGAACATTGTTAGATACATGGAAATGGCATAATTATATTTCAATTTAATAAATTAAAAATATTAAATAAAAAACCTCACCTATAGTCCTTCCAAAGAGCCTACACCAATGAAACTAAATCTTTTTTTTTTTTTTGAAAAACTAAATCTTTTAATACATGACTCTATGGAGGACATTTCTCATTCAAACCACAGCACTTTAAGATACTTGATATTTTTAATGGAATCTACTTCATGTAATATTACACACACCTTAATTGTATATAATAAAACAGAATCTGAAAAAAACTCCTACTTAAATATAATAAGTTTACATTTTAAGAATTATATTATTGTTTGAAATTAGGTATAGCTGTATATTTTGCATATTTTAATTTGTAACCCCTATAGGTCAAAAACTAGGTCAGGGTGAAATAGTGAATTATCTAAGTGAACAAATTATTACGTATTAAACTTTTATATAAAATCCCAGTGGAAATTAAGTTCAACATCCAGTAATGAATACCAGAATGTTTGGATATAACAAGCTCTACCATGGAAAGGCTGCTCACATTATCTGCCCAACCTTCCCTTTGTGTAGTTTTTGTTGCCTACTGCCACATCACTCTCCTTTCAAGCGAAGATTTCTGTGAGCATCAGCATTTTTTGTCTCCTGTAAGGAGCAATCAACCGAGTCATTACGAGAGTGCACCCTACCCCAATGGCTCTTGAATACTTTTTATAGCTTTTTATGTCTTGAAGAGAAAACACTGAAAATTCTGCTGTGTGTGTGTGTGTGTGTGTGTGTGTGTGTGTGTGTGTGTGTGTGTGTGTGTGTGCTGGAGTGAGCTGAGTGAATTCACAGAGTGAATCATCTACAGCACAGAATTTTGAGATCGAGTTGCTGTCCTTCAGGTAGATTGCCCACTAAAGAGTTTTATTACTATAAAACTTGTGGAATAAATATTCTTATTAAAATATAAGTAAAGTATCTTTATTTTCAATATAAGTACACATACATATGCATTAAATTCTAATATAAGCAGAGGCTGCACTTGTGTCTACGTTTACTAGACTTATTTTATGAAAGATATTTTAAAGAAAGGAGAAACCTGATGTGCATCAGTGTTTTAGAGTTTCTCCAGACTGGAATAATCATGGTGAAAAGTGAGCGGACACAATGGAAGAGTTGAGACACAACATTTCACACACTGGCTACTTTGAAATAGAGTATTGAATTGCAGGTAAAGCAGATTCCAGGACAGGGGATAGAGCAAAGAGCATCTGCCAATTACAACACACACCCTGTTTTACTCCAACAGTGACAAAATATTAGAGACCCAGACATCCAGAGACAAAGCACACTCATGCAGCATTTTGTCACTACCCCAGGGGAAAAGCATCAGTCCAATAATATCATAAAAAGTACTCACTAAGTAAGGAAAGAAAGAATTTGAAATTTTTCTGCTGAATTTAATTACGATCCTTGAATCCCAAGCCTTACAATTTGAGTTTTCTAAAAGACGGCAGTTTTAGGTGTAGCAATTTCATTTATAATTGGATATGGTCATTAAATTCTCAAGACTATACATCACAAATTTCAGGGCTAACACAGTTCCTAACCCACAAAATATATATGTATTTAAGTTAATGTAAAATATCTATAGGCATTTACATACATGTAAGTAGACATCATTGTTCATGTTGATATAAAATATAGAAGTATTTAAATTCTATATATAATTAACACTATGAAATTGTTACACATTAGAAAATATTCAGACATATTATCTAACCATATAGACACAGATGTTGAGCATTGTAAACTAACATGTGGTTGCCTATATAAGAATTTATGGTATCTTATGAAAGCAACCCTGACTAATATTTTAAAGCAAATCATACAACAGCTTAATTTGTAGGAACTAATTCTCAGTTCAGACTCACTATTGTCAGCAAGTACAGGGATATGGAAATTTCTATTGATTAGTTGGACATTTCAGATACAACTTGACAATTAATATATGAAACAGTCAAAGGGTTATTCACTTAGCTACCCAGTGGTTCTATCTAGTAAGTATTTAAGAAAAAAATAATAAGAAATAAAATTTTATATACAGAAATGATTATTATATAATGACTCTTGATACTTCCCATGGGAAGCAAGTTAAATAGTCAAGTTGTTATGCGTGCTTGGTAAATTATATAGTATAGGACGATGCCTTAGTTTATGGCAATTAAAAGAATGAACACTTCTCACTTTTTAAAAATGTAATTTATTTATGTATTCACTTTACATCCGAGCCTCAGCCCCCCCTTGTCCTTTTCCAGTCCCCCTCCCCCTTTCCCTCTCTCCCTCCTCACCCTCTCCCCTCCCCCCCCCATTCCTCAGAAAAGCTGAGCCCTCACCACCACCACAGCTCACCAAGTCACATCAGCACTGAGTTTGTCCTCTTCCCCTGTGGTGTGGCAAGGCAGTCCTGCCAGGGGGGAGTGATCAAAAATTGGCAACAGAGACAGCCCCTGCTCCACTTACTAGTGGGTGCACATGAAGCCCGAGCTGCCCATTGGCTACATCTATATAGAAGACCTAGGTCCAGTCCGTGCAAAGTATTAGGTTGGTGCATCAGACTCCAGAAGGCCCTCATGGCCCTGGTTAATTGGCTCTGTTAGTCTCCTTGGGGAGCTTTTGCCACTTCTAGGTCCTTTTATCCTTTCCCCACCTTTTCCATTAGACATCTTAAGCTTAGCCCAATGTTTGGCTGTGAGTCTCAGCATCTGTTTTGAATTGCTACTGGGTAGAGCCTCTCAGAGAACAACTCTGCTAGGCTCCTGTCTGCAATTATAGCAGAGTATGTTAATAGTGTCTGGGGTTGGCTCTTTTCCTTGGGGATGGATCCTGAGTTGGGCCAGGCATTGGTTGTACGTTTCCTTAGTGTCTGCTCTATCTGTTCTATCTTTATGCCTGCACACATTGTAGGCAAGGTAAGTTTTGGATCAAATTTTTTGTGGGTGGGTTGGTGTTCTCTTCTTTCCACTGGGAGCCTTGTCTAGTTAGAAGGTGTCCTTTTCAATTTCCATGGCCCCTCTCAACTACACTCTCTCTTACATCCTCCAGAAGCCTGTTCAGACTTAAGTCTCCAGCTTGTGACAGAGATGTCCCAACTCACAGTTTCTCTTTTCTGTGGAAGCCTTCTGTCCTGCCATCTCCACTCTCTGATATCCACCCTTATTTTGTCTGTGCTACCTCTCCTACCTTGTTCCCTCTCTTCAACTATTACCCCTGTCTATTCTATTTCCCCTCTGAGATGGATTTAAGCATCCTTCCTAGAGACCTCCTTGTTTCTTATCTTCTTTAGGTCTGTGCGCTGTATGCACATGTATGTATTATGGCTAAAATCTGCTTATAACTGAGTACATACCATGTGTGTCTTTCTGGGTCTGGGTTACTTCACTCAGGATGCTCTTTTGTAGTACCATCCATTTGCCTGCAAATTTCATGATTTTCTTGTTTTTAGTAGCTGAGTAGAATTCCATTGTGTAAATGTACCACAGATTCTTTATCCATTCTTTGGTTGAGGGACATCTAGATTATCTCCAGATTTTAGCTATTACAAATAAAGCTGCTATGAACATAGATGAGCAAGAGGATGAACATTTTAATGCAGTTTTAAGTGAATTATTGTCATTATCATTCCTAAAGAATATATGTAACTGTCTATGTCAAAAAGAGTTAGAAAAGAATAAAATGAAACATAATTAGTTAAAAATGAAAATCAGTAAGTTTCCCTCTCTTTTTTCTATACTTAGGCATTTTAGTATATCAATAACCTATATCTTTAACCTAAAGAAGTGTTATTGTATATTAACATTTTGTGTTAAAACTTATGTTGTCAACTGATACCAAGTTTCTCCCACTAGTCCAAATATTGCCCAAAGCGCTGATGAACTAATGGTTCCTAAAACGACCATCTCCGATATTCAGAATATGAAAATCTGCCAGACATTATCAGGTCTGTCATTGCAACAGTATTCAAAATATCAGAAAGTGTCTGCAATTTTAACTTTCTATCTCACAGGGACACATATTCTCTCTCTCTCTCTCTCTCTCTCTCTCTCTCTCTCTCTCTCTCTCTCTCTCTCTCTCTCTCTCTCCCTTCCTCCCCCTCTCTTCCTCTCTCAAAAGGGTTTCTCCATGTAGCCTTAGCTGTCTGGAACTCTCTTTGTAGACCAGTCTGGCCTCAAACTCAGAGATCTGTCTGCCTCTGCCTCCCTAGTGCTGGAATCACAGATGTGCTCCGCCATGGCCGGCTCACATTGTTCTCTTTGCAAGTACAGCTATGTCCATGTTTTGTTTCCTGTGATAATAATAGTCTTTGTAGTATAAGCTATATTGATGGAGAGAAAATGCTCATGAGATTAATGAAATGAATATCCGAGGGAAAATTATCACTATTTTATATAAAATGCCAGTTTGACAGGAAGGAAACATGAGTATACCTGAAGTTTTAGATAATATCTGAGCAAGAATAAAGTCAGCAGTTTAAGCACGACGGTAAGGATGGGCAGAAAATTAGCCTAGTGAACCCAAAGCACAGAAGAGAGTCACATGTTGATATAGGAGACAGAGACAAATAAATACTCTTAAATAATTTTACAGTTTCCTTCAGATAAACACAATTTCCAACCTCCAAAAGGCAGATGTGATAAGAAGTTTTTTCTTAAAATATCACAAAACGGATAAACTATAAAATAAGATATTATTTAGTGTAAGGCATTATGCCTAATGCTACACATCAAGCCTGTGAGAATTTGTGTGGGAACCAAAATGCCCATAACTAAGCTCAACAATTCTAAGATCACAGAAAGTTACATGTTAGGGGAGGAAAAGTAAAACTCATGGACGCTTAGTCTAATTGAGAGCACAGGGCATTAGGTGTCAGGCTCCTACAGGCAGAGAATGAACTCACAGAGCAATCTTAACCATGTTAGCAAATGAAAACACACAAAGGCAGGAGGAATGGGACCACATTGGCTGTGGCTGCACCAGACATGTGTTTGTGTTTGCAGTTATTTATTATGTAACTTGACCTTGCTCACTAATTAGCACCTAATAGCAGTTTCAACTGGTACTATGTACAGATCACTCATGGAAGTAATTTTAAAGGTATTAATTAAGCTCTAAAGAGAGTTTCTGAAAAATGCACATGAATAATTTTTTGTTAAATTCTCTTTGCGTATTTGGCCACCTGCCTCCTCATTTCGTTGCCTATTTTCACAGCCCTGACACATAGCAGTGCATATATTAACATAAAAGAGTGTGTCTCTAACTCTGACATAGTGTATATTTTTTCTCCTGCAAAGTATTTTTTTCTTTTTAGTACAGATGATTACATCCATTTCTTTTCAATACTCAGCATTCCTTTTAAAGTGTAAGGTTTATTTTCACACTTCTGATTGCCAAAGGAAGAGGAAAGAGTGTCATGCACACATCAGACATTCAAATCCAGACATTATGCAATCACAATGACAAGAATTAATAAAGATTAATTTGCTTTCCACTTAGAAAATCCTAGCACTTCAGCTGCACCATCACTGGGACTGTGAGAAGAATAATTATCATTTGATTTGAAATCCACCTTTTCTGTTGCTGTGTAGTAAACTGCTGTTCATGCTGGCAATGTTTGTATCCAAGTGTTCTAAGAATGCTATTTCCAAGTTGCCACTCCTGCTGGAGTCAGGGCACCTGACGCAATAGGTGCATGGCTCAGATGGGGAATATCAACCCTACCAGTAACAACCCCTCTGATTCCCCTTCCTTCCTTCCTTCCTTCCTTCCTTCCTTCCTTCCTTCCTTCCTTCTTCTTTTGTCCTTCCTTCCTTCAATCCTGTTTCTTTTGCTTTCTCTTTCTTCTTGGTATCATTACTTATATTAAAAAGAAACATTCAATTTAAAGAAGTCTCCATGAAGCAATTTCAGGCATTGTTTTTATTAAATAATTTGAATAGGATGAGACTCCATAAGGCATGCCTGATGAGAGTTCTCTTATTTATTCAGTAACTATGATTATAAGGAATCTCCCAAATCAACTTCATATGCTCTTCTCCAAAGACAATATTCAGATAAACCACTCAACTGTACTTTCCATTTGGGTCCACCCTGGGCCAGCTACAAAGAGTGGTCCAGAGCAAATGGAACGGCTAACAGCATTGCTTTATAAGAAAAAAAAAAGAGAGAGAATTGACAGAATTATTTTGTTCTTTTCCTTGAAGGCACCATTTTTTTTATGAACATATTAGTTGATAATCTGTGATTCACACTTGGTCTGTCACTCAAAGAATCTTCACTCAGTGTTAGAAAACAAGGGGGAAAGGGTACCATTATGTTCCAAACGTTATGTGCATTAGCTTCCGGAAGTATTTTTACATATGATTCCAAAAGGAAATCAATAATATAATTTAATATGTGATAAAATAAAATGTTGGAATTTAACATATTTTTACATATTAACAAATATGGTGAAAGCTGCAAACTATAGAATCTTCATATAAATCGGGGAAAGTAGGAAGATATACATTGCTCTCTCCCATCTTCATGGATTAGAAGAATTCATATTGCCCGAGTGTTTACACTACCCAGAGTAATCCACCAATATAATGTAATTGGTATCAATTAACAAAAAAAATATTTTTACAGATACAGATAAAAAAAATCCTGTACTCAGCAAGAAAGAGTAAATATCCAAATGCAAAACACAATCTTGAATAAACTGAACAAAATTAGAAACCTGATACACACTACTGAATTTATAATGTTCTATATAAACAGAATCAATATTCCATGGGATGGTCATGAAAACATAAGTACCAAAAATTAAGTGTAATTGAGATTCTAGAAATAAAACTACTCATGAGCATTTAAGATTTGACAAATTGCCATATCAGCAAATATTCTCATTGTTATGATAATACATCTAACACATCAGCTCAAGGGGAAAAAGGGAGGTTGGTTTGGATAAGTTTTGGGGTATAGTTCATGGTGGAGAAGGCACTGCAGCAGGAATATGATGATGGTGTGTGTGTCCTAGACTCTGTCTGCTGAGGGTCAACTTCAGAAGTGGTGAATTACAAGAGGTGTGCTGTTGGTCTTGCTTGTCTTTTCTTCATTTTAGGACTCTACCTTAAAGAATGGTGCCACTCACTGTTAACACATGTCTTCCCTCCTGAATTGACCCTATCTGGAAACTCACCAACATGTCCAGAGTCTTTCAGGTCAGTCTAAGCCCCATCAGACAGGACGTTGAAATTATATATCACAGTTGCCAAAAACATACAGTATAGAAAGCAGAATCTCTTCAACAAAGACAACAAAATTAATCAAACAGAAGAAGGAAGTTAAACTCTTATCTCACTCCACATTGAAAATAAACTCAAGATAGATTAAATATATAAATAGTAAGTCTTCTAGAAGAAAAGAAATGAAGAAAAATATTTATTGATATTGACCTTGCCAATGCTTATTTGGATCTGACAATGATTGACTATTCAGCCTTACAAATAAGGGAAGCTTTCACTTGTGACAATATGATGAGGCAAGGAGACATTGTATGAAGAGAACTAATAAAAAACATGAATATTGTGCGAGTTCACATGTGAACATTTTCTAAAAGCTGAGTTTACAGAGGCAGAGAATATTATAAGGGTTACTCAGGGCTTCAGAAGGCAAAGGTATAGAGGAATTTTAATTCAGAACATGGCTGCTCTGGCAAGAGATCACATTCAAAGACATTCTAGGTCTGTGTGATTGATGATGCTGAAATACAGACACCCCTTTAATGCCAGGAGACAAAGGCAAGAAGATCTCTGAGTTCAAGGCCAGCCTAGTACAAAGCAAGCATTGGGTAGAACAAAGCATAGGTCCAGGTGTGGTGGAACCTGCCTTTAATCTCAGCACTCAGGTGACAGGGGCACGCGCATCTCTGAGTTCTAGTCAGTTCTGTTCAGGCAGTTTGGTTAAGTCAGTGAGTTGAGAGACTGTGCAGTGGAGTTGAGTTCATGGCAGTTCAGTGCATGGAATTCAAAGGCCGATTTTACTGGGATAATTTTACAGAGCGAAGTTAAAGAGAGAACAATCTAGACACAGGTGAAGACAGAGTGAGCCAGTGAATGAGAAGGAAACAGAAGATTAGAGCAGACTACTAAAGCAGAGCAATTCAGTCAGAGGTCTAGAGGGAAGGAAATGTTGAATCAGTTAGCTAGGAGAGGAATTTGAGCCCGAACAGCTTAGTTCAACCAGTCAGCAAGAGTTCAGGAAGAACTATAAAGGGTGAGCTTACTCGGTAGTAAATTTCAGAGGCTGGAAACATTCTAGATTGCACTGTAAAGAGCCTAGAAGCTTCCAGGACTTGGCCAAGGCTAGCAGAATTAGGCAGTAAGCCTCCAAGATGACAATTAAATTAGATGAATAACAGCTACTTTAAGAGAAAGGTATGAATGAAAGTGGGGAAATGGACTCACTTGAACAGGATACGTGAGTTCTGGAGACCTGTTTCCCACACAGCACAGATAGTTGATAATAACATATTAGATACGGACTAAGAGTATCTCTTCAATTATGTTATCACTAATAGGATAGTGAGGTAATTGATGTGATAAATAGCATTATACAATCATTTCACAAAGTATATACACATAAATATGTCACAGTGTATACAATACATATATGAACATTTTTATTCTGGTTTAATTAAGATAAGGTAAAAAAAAATAAATTGAAACGGCAACTAAAAGAAGGAAAGATGTTTATAAAGTCCATTTCCAGGGTAAATGTTCTTCTTTACCTTGTCATATTGATTTCATTAGCGTCCATGAAATAATTCAATTTTGAAAAGGGATGCAGTCAAAGGCTAATCTTCATTTTTTATCCACATGTCCTCACTTCACAGAAGCAAGGAACAAACATGTTTTATTTGTGTTCATTCAAGTGTCTCTACCTCAAGTGTTATTGCTGCTTCCTTTATTGGGATGCAACAGCCAGCCGTAAAGGACTACATAGAGTTTTCATAGCAGAAACCAGGCAAGCAAGAGACATATGGGCCTTCTAGAACCCATCAAAAGGTTCCATTTCATCAGTGGTGAATAGAATAAACACTAAGAACACTGAAAGATGAAAACATTAAGTTGATAAGAAAGGAAACCATTTCATGTATCCTGAGATAAAACATTCTGACTGGTAAAAGAAAAAAGAAGTATAATAAAAAGCAAACAAACAAGTATTCTGACCAAAAGCAACTTAGGGAAGAAAATTATTTATTTTGGCTTAAAGTTTACAGTCCACAACTGAGGGAAATCAGAGCAAAAACTCAAGCCGAAGCCATGGAGAAACACTGTTGCTGGCTTGGTCATATGATTATATTTATTTAGATTCTTGTGCATGCACTAACAGGCTTGGAGATGGACAACCCACAGCAGCTGACCCTCCAATATCAATTAAACTAGCAAGGCAAACACCTACAGGCATGCTTACAGGACAACTGATACAGGAAATTACTCAGTGGAGGCTTTCCTCTATGGTGACTATAGTCTGTGCCAAGTTAACTAGGACACAATTTATACAAGTTTAGCATGAGAATTAACTTATGCTGACATAAAATATATATATATATATATATATATATATTTTAAAAAGGATCCGATGTGTGAAATGCTTACTACACAAGTTTGAGGTACTGAATTTGAATCTTAAGTACTTATGTAAGCTGGGCATAACTGTGCACAGCTGACACTCCAGCAGTATGGGGCACAGAAAGATGCATGCTAAGGAGTTAGGAGCTTGTGTGTCAGCCAGCCTAGTTGAAATGATGAAGAACTGGCCAAGGGAGACAATTAGAATCTGCGCTAAATACAGCACAGCACAACACAACACACACACCTATAATTATGATACTTATATGTAAGTATAGACATGTGATTAGCTGTTTAAAATGTGGTGCTGAAAGGAAGCCCCAATTAGTGTTCAGTAGCAAAGATGTAGTCTGAAGGAAACTTGGCCGTGGGTATATAAAATAACCTAGGAAAACTGAAGACTGGCAGCAACATGTACAGAAAATAGACATTCTACATTCTGTAGGTTGTAGGCAATGGAAATGAAAGGAGTTGACAAAACTGAGTATATGAGCTGAATGTTCCTAAGGGACGCAGGTCTCTGTGGCTTTCAAAGAGCATAATCCCTTTAGCAAAACTTGAACCTGCATTGATTGCTGTGCTTCTCCTGTAAACTATGGGGCCATGATGTTGCTCTGTTGGATAAGCATCTAGACTGAAGCTTTCTATCATCTTGCTCAAGAGCCCTTGAGGGAGACAGGTATTCTAAATGATATTGTACAGATAATTGATCTCTGACTCACAGTGTTGCCAGAGAGAAAATGTTTTTCACAGGACACTGGCATTGCAATTTACCATCTTACAGCAAAGAAAGAGCTGATTCTCCCTCAGAGAGAGAGAGAGAAAGACAGAGAGAGACAGAGAGAGAGAGAGAGAGAGAGAGAGAGAGAGAGAGAGAGAGAGAGAGAGAGAGAGAGACAGAGAGAGAGACAAGAGAGAGACAGAGAGAGAGAGACAGAGAGACAGAGAGAGGGACAGAGACAGATTGAGAGATTTTGCCTGATTTATTGAGATTCTACAGCTCAGAAGTGTACATCACAGAAGTAGAGGCGGCTGTCTTCTTTATGGAATTTTCTTCCAAGAGAATTCATGGTAAGAGTAGACAGTTGTGTATATTATTATCATTTTAATCTTTTTCTTAAATTAGACAATATATTGCAGAATTTCTTTAAATTTAATACTTTCAAAAGCATATGCATGTGCCCTGATTGCCAGGTCAGGCCACTTCCACTGATCACTGTCCCATGTCCTCAGGAACTCCTAACCTTCCCATGGCCTCTTTCCTCTACGACTCTCTCTCCTTTCTCACAAAATCTGATACTTTTATTTTTTTATCAGTGGATAGAAAGTGAAAAACGACAGAGATAAATAGATGATGATGAAGCATAGACAGCTTGTTAATTATTCACAAAGGCTACCGCATTAAAAAAAAGAAAGAGTAAAAAAATACAAAATAAGTGAGTAGCTAACGGAATGCTTACACTCCGGTCCATGCTGTTCACCAAGGTCATCTTGCTTACTGTGTTCTGTCCTTGGGGAAGTCTCTATAAAGTCACTGGGTCGCTTCATGTCACTGATTCAAGCATACCTTAATTTTATAAAGTTCTAAACTGCCAGTTTTCCTAGGTTCATGTGACTGTATAATTATTTTTCCCATGGAGATGTGAGTTTTCCAGCATGTTTAGCCCTTTTTAAAAATTTTATTTTATTAATTTATTCATATTACATCTCAATTGTTATCCTATCCCTTATATCCTCCCACTCCTCCCTCCCTCCTCTTTTCCCCTTCCTCCCCTCCCCTATGACTGTGACTGAGGGGGACCTCCTCCCCTGTACATGCTCATAGGGTATCAAGTCTCTTCTTGCTATAGGTGACTTTTCATATGACCCAGACTCCTAAGCTCCTGCAGACTTCTTGAGTCTTCCTAATGCCTTCAGATGCAAAGATCAATTCTAATTTGCATGTAAAGCTTAAAAACATTGTCATTATCCAGGATGTAAGAGGCTGTTTGGCTACAATGCCTATGATGATAGTTTGTTAACATATTGACAAGGTGTAGTTCAGTTATTCAGAAAGCCTCTACATTACCACTTGTCATTTGTTATTGATAAGCATTTTACAAGCTAAGCCTAAATTAAGTGCCAGGACCAGTTCTCTATTAGACAGCCTCATTCCCAGGAAACACCTCCAAGGCTCTACTGTGATTACTGAAGGATGTGTACCCTCACCTTTAACACATATGACACGGAAGACTAAGGATGATTTGCTGAAATGATCTTGGTTTGTTATTGGTTTGTTTTGTTCTCAGAGACAAGGTCTCACACTCCATTCCCAGGAGACGTGAAATTCAGTTTATTCCAGGCTGACATTAAATTCACAGAAAATCCCCTTGTCTGAGCCTCATGAGTCATACGATGATAAGAATAAGAACATAACTGTCTATTTTGTTTTACTTGTCTGTTTTGAGAAAGGGTTTCCTGAAAGGCAGGCTGCACTGTAACTCAGTATACAGGTGAGCATGAATGAACTCAATTCCTATCCCTAGTTCCACCTCACAAGTTCTGAGATTACAGACATGCACCACAGTACCCATATCAAATACCTAGATTTTAAGCTGAAAGAGTAAAATATTTTGTGATGGCATATATAATCATTTTTTAAGGAAATGGTTTCTTTGAACCATTTATTTCTTGTCTGAAACACCTAGAGTAATTAAGATACTATATTATTTAAAACTCTGGTATCTGGACTCAAAAACACATGATTTAGAGAACAGTCATTGAATTTACTTGCTGTGGGACCTTTAATAAGTTGAAAAACTTCTTCTTTGTGCATTGTCAGTTGCCTTATTTATCATTTATGATAAAATTGAAATAATTTCAAATATAGCTTAATATACTAATGTCTTAAAGTACATTTGCACTACACAGTCAAGAGTGCTGGTAAATTAGGACGATTTTGACACTAACGTGACTAAATTTTCACATTACAAAGATCCCTATGGCAATTGAAAAGAGTTTCTACAAATAATGGGAGGATATCAGAAGTGCATTAAAAATAAACAAACAAAACAAAACAAAAAACCCACTGTAGTAGACTTTTTTGAAATTCCTCCTATGCTTCATATAAGTTCCTGTCAAACTCTGGTTTGGTAGTTTGTGTGACCTTGCCCTTTCACAAGGTCTACTCATGTCTCATAGAGCCACCTTCCAAATCACTCAGCACAGGCCTCTCACAGGGTTTTCATGTGGACAGTTTAGTTCCTATATACACTTGGGGTTCTGCAGCAATGCAGTCACTGCACATCAGGGGATAGGAAGTGGGTGTGCCACACTGGCCTATTATGGGACACCTGTAATACCGTGGCCCTGCCGGCTTCTGAAGATGGGATGTAATTATTACCAGTATATACATGTCACCAATTACCATTTACATGACCTCTTTTTGGGACTTGAGTTCTACAGTGTCAAAAGGATGCAGTTTTGGGTTGGGTAAAATTTCTGTTTGAATCTTGAGAAAACATACAACAACAAAATAACCATCACAAACTACCAAGCGTTTCTGCATGTGTGTGTATGTATGTATGTATGTATGTATGTATGTATGTATGTATGGAGGGATACATGTACCATGTACGGGTTTCATGCATTGTATATGTGGAGGTCAAAGGACATACTGTGGGAGTTGCTTCTTCCATGGGGCTTCTAGGAATAAAACTCTTTCAATCTCACAGGGAACCCACTGGAGGGGTTGGGTGTTTATGCATACGCTCATGAATGTGCCCTATGTACTTGTGACTTGTGAGGCTACGGGTTGGCCTTGAGTGTCTTCTTCTATCACTCTACACCTTGATTTCAGAAACAAACACCTCACTGAACCTGGAACTCTCCGCTCAGGGAGACTAGCTGGACAATATGCTGTAGTAGGGATTTGGTATCTCTGCTTCAGCAACATGGGAATTATCAGTGCTCAGCTTTGTGCTCTACTATGCATGAGAATGGGGAATCTCAAGTCAGGAATATGTGCTTGCACAGAAAACTCATTATTGAAGGAGTCATTCCCCCTCACCCCATTGGCTTCTTCCACTGGAGCCTTTGTGATTCACTGGGGAGTCTCTTTATTCTGATGTTCCACACACAGTGACTTTGCAAGGCCTTGGCTTTGCCACCTTCACCCATCCCTAGATATCCAATCACGAAACTGCCATTTATTTGCTGACTCCTGCACTCCCAGATGCATCTATGAACATAGCCCAAGATATCACATGATAATTCTGTTTCAATTTGCTGTCTACGGCTCCTAGATGAGGTGGTCAGTTCAATCTCAACATGAGCAATAAACCTTGAGTTTCTCCTCAAGGAATTGATAAAGTTGCCAGCCCTTTTCCTCATTGCTTTAGAGAAATTATACCATTTTTAACAACTGTAACACATGTCATCTTCCAAAGTAGTATGACTAAATTCTTTTTCTCAGTATATTGTGGGATTTACATCTGAAATTTTGAAAATAATTGAGTTTTCCATATCTTTTATTTTCTAGTTATGACTCTTTGTGAACTGTCTTATTTAGGGTTTCTATTGCAGTGATAAGACATCATGATTTAAATCAGCTAGGAGGCCAGGCATGGTGGCATACCTCTTTAATCCCAGCACTCAGGAGGTAGAGGCTGGCAGATCTCTGTGAATTCTAGCCCACGTGGTCTGCAAAGCAAGTCCAGGACAGCAAAGGCTACACAGGGTAACCTTGTATCAAAAAATAAAACAAAACAAAAATCAACTTGGAAAAGAAAGGTTTATTCAAAATGACAACTCTTAGGCCATGTTCCTTCAATGAGGGATGTCAAGGTAGGAACTTAAGGCCAGAACCTTAAGATAAGAACAAAGCAGGCACTATTGAAGAGAAAGGCTGCTTACTGCGTTGCTCCTATGTCTTGGTTACCCTGCTTTTGTACACAATTGTAGGACATATATAGAGAGGTTGTGCTATCCGCAGTGGGCGGGTCCCGCCTAAGTGTAACTTTAATCAAGAGAATCCCTACAGACTTACCTATAGGCAATCTGATGAAGCAGGGTCTCAACTGAGGTTTCTCATCCCAGAAAAATCTATTTATGTAAGTTTTTAAATGTCCAAACCAACATCTCTTACTACACTCAGCGTGGTAGCATTCATTTGGGAAACTCTCTTTAAAAACTTATTTTTTTATGTAACACTTAACTAGTTTTGGTATTTCCATACAGCTGCAGTAATCACATCGATAAGACTCAGACATAAAGGTGAAATACAGTCCAGAGCAGCAAGCGTGCCAAGAACACAGGGTTTGCCAAGTATGCGGAGAAACCGAGACTGGAAACTTTTTATGATGTTGGTAGAACAAAAACATAGTTATTGTAGAAACCTTATTAAAGATCCTGAAAAAGTAAAAAATAAGTTAATGGAAACTATGCCCATGGAAACAAAGGGATAAAGCAAATGTCATTTACACAAACAATGAATTTTATTAAGAATATCATGTAAATAACAACAACATAGGTGACCCTGAGGGACAGTGTGTTTTATTAAAGACATCAGAAACAGACAACATGATCTCATGCAAAGAGGAATCATATAAAAAGACACACACACACACACACACACACACACACACACACACACACACACACACACAAAGCTATTGCTTAGTGGATGTAAAGTTCTGACATTTTATGGTATGCCAAGTAGAGTAAACAATAATGTATATATCAAAAGAGTTAAGGAAGAACCTAATGTGCTCACCATAAAGGAATGATGAAAATATTAGGCAGGCGAGAGAGATGGCTAAGTTGGTAAAGTGATGGCCTTGTAAACATGAGGAACTGAGTTAGGTTCTGGAAGTGCCAATGTTGGACATCTGGGGCTCACTGACCAGGCTTAACAACCTACATGGCAGTCTCCAGGCCAGTCAGAAACCCTTTTTCGAAAATAAAGCAGGTTGTATGGTATACTAGTTACTTTTCTACTGCTGGGGTAAGACATTATGTTCAAAGGGTCTTATAGAAGAGTCTGTTTTTGGTTTTGGCTGCAGTTCCAGAAGGATAAGACTCAGTCATGGTGGGGAGGCAGAGCAACAAGTAGCAGGCCAGTGGCAGGAGCAGGAAGCTGAGAGATTATGTCTCCTCTACAATCATTAAGTAGAAAGAGCAAACTGGAGGTAGGAGGAGACCATAGACTCTCAAGGCCTGCTTCCCCCAGTGATATACGTCCTCTAGCAAGGCTGCACATCCTAAACCTCACCAAATAGTTTCCCCAAATGAAAACTAATTCTTACTCCTGAGCCTTTTAACATAATTTTTCATTCATACCATCACAAAAGACACTGAAATGATACTGGAAATTCTTCTCTAATCTCATGAGCGTACACACACACACACACACACACACACACACACACACACACACACACAAAATGTGTATGCAAATTATCTTGAGTTGATTTCTTTTTTATTTTAATTTATTATAATTTATTCAGATTACATCCTGATTGTTATCCATTGCTTGTGTCTTCCCGTTCTGTTCTCACCCTCCCTCCCTCTTCTGCCCTATTCCCCTCCCCTAGACCTCTAACAGAAGGGGACCTCCTCCCCTATCATGTGACCACAGCCTATCAGGTCTCATCCAGATAGCCTGCTTCCCCTTCCTCTGTGTGCTGCAGGCAGCGCCTCCCCAGCAAGGGGAAGTGTACAAATTGGGGGCACCAGAGTTCATGTCAGAGGCAATCCCTGCTCTCCCCACAATCATGGAGAATGAGGTTTCCATTGTCTAGATCTGAACAGGGAGTCTAGGTTTACTGCGTGCATTGTCCTTGGTAGGTGCAACAGTTTCTGCAGGGCCCCCTGGGTCCAGATCCACAGACCTTGATGGTCTCCTTGTGGGGCTCCTGAACTCTATGGGGTCCTTCTATCCTCCCATTCTTCCATTGCAGTGTCACCGGAGTTCAGCAATGAATTCCAGCATATGTTCTGATGCCCTGTATTTTAAATTTTACTTTTTGGCATATTGTTGACATTATTCACTTGATTATTTTGTGAAATTTTGTCTTAAAACATTATCCTATAATGTTCATTGACTTAATGATTTCAAGAATTAAATAAACATAGCTATTTATTATTTCAAATAATTTAAATGACTGAATAAATTAAAGGTAGTATAATAGACTATTATGTCAATTTTTATTTTATATGTTGATTATTTTCAATAAATAACATGTCTATACTATTTCTACATCTATTCATATGATATAAAACTAATTCCAAATTTAGAGAATATTACAAATAAAACCTTCTGTTGTAGACATAGAATAAAGTCAAGATAATCAATTATTTTCTAATTGAAAATACAGTTTTTAATTTTGTAATATTGAGGCATTTGCTTGGCATAATTTACTTTCCACATTTTTTCTTAGTTTTTTTTTTTACACCATTATAGCATTAGCAAGATATTTAGGTACTTTATAGCTTGATGAAATCTTCCTTGTCTCACATATCCTTCCTAACATAGGTGATACTTTTATTTAAATGTAAAGTTTCATAAAAGGAGAAGTTATTCACTCAAATATTTAAATATATTATCCACTAAGATGTACTGTTTAACTAAATAACAAAAAATTCACGACTGGGTTGTTAAACACATTTGCTGTAGTATCACATGGGATTGATTACATATACCCACCATCTATGAAAAAATAGTCATCTGCATGCTGGTAAGCCAAGTACTGAGGCTTCCTAGCACAAATCTCAGGTTTACTGACTCTTTCTCAAGAGAAAAGCATAAAGTGACAAAGCAAAGCACCCAGCATCAATTCTGCTTCCCACATTTATGCTCACACATAAAACACACACACACACACACACACACACACACACACACACACAGAGTGCACACACTAGTGTGCACCTGCACAAATGCATGCACAAATTTAAGGGAATCTACTAAATTTGTTATTTTAGTATTCTCACGACATTAGCTGATTTTTGTGAATATTTACTTCTAATCAAGAACACCGAGGACCAAATTTCTATCTTCACTTCAGTCTATATATGTTCAGGTTTCTGAACTGCATTTCTTAGCTTCTGATGGGAGAGAAGAGCTGAAGCTGTGGGACTGTCACCTCATTGCTACTTCAGGACTATGATGATCTTATTGCTAGACTCTCAGGACTATTTTAGGATCAGCATACACATGCCCAACACACCACCCCTCTAGCAAAAAGTAACATTTTCTGAGTATCTAAATAAAGTCCAAGCAATGCATCCCCCATTTCTTTAAGCACTGTAGTGGATCTCTGCTTCCATGTGATCTTTGTATCTATCTGACAAAAATACTCTACTGCATCTCCACTTACCACCACAAGAGAACGCCTTCATATTCTTCTTTAATTCTCAGAGGAACAGCATTATTTAAATCGTATCTCTTTATTGAGTGTTTGAATTTTTCTTAAATTGAACTTTTACAGCCTTTGACTGGTCGTAATCTCACTGTAGAAATTAGCACCATTACTACTGTACAGAGTATTGTGACATAGCAATTGATTATTAACATTAATGGACTCAAGAAACCCTCCAAGTCTCCTGGAGTGATATAGTGTTTCACATGCCTAGTATTTCTCATGTCACTGTTGGAAAAGTTCTTCACAGATGTGCACAGTGAAATTTGAGTATTTTTAGAGTAAAAGTATAATAGTCGGGTTAAGCCTTCGGTGGATATATTTTATTTAAATTTAAACTAGAAGGAATTTCAGAAAATAAAGCAAGTCATACTAAAAGCCCAAAAGGAGTATTTCACATAGTTTAGTGAAATAAAAAGCAAAGAAATCTTAGGCATGTATCTGTATCTACTAAAATGTGCTGTTTGATGGACTCTGGAGCCAAGTGAAAACTCTGCCATCTCCCACAGAATAAATGGCATAGAGTCCACACTACTAGACTAAACGTTAACCTTGGCTTTCAGACTCGTCACTTTGTAATTCTTATAAACACTGATTCATTTCCACTAATAAAAGAATGGAATTGTCTAAAACCGCAAATCAAACTTGTTGATTTTTATCTTACAAATTTTCTTTGTTTTTCTGTTCTCACTATGTTGTCAATGTGTTAACAAATGAGTACTTTTAGCTAATAACTATTTTAAGGATGATATGTGTGAATTAGAGTCATTATGATAGACTTGACTTTCATTTTGCTACTGTGTATTTTCTATTTGAAAATTCTTAAATAATGTGTAAGCATTTGTTGTCACATAGCATTTAAGTCAAATAAGACAATTCTGCAGAACAAAACCTTTCTATGTTTGTGTATGGGTAATAAAAAACAGGAAGATTCTAAAGAATCCTCTGAAGACACGTAGAGGAAGACTTTGTTGTAGTCCACAGGTATTTGATAACTCATTCCTGTTTCAAGTTTTTGTAATAGTTGTTCACAAATAGGTTCAATTATATTATAATGAATGATGAAAAGATATGTTATTTCTGTTGAAATTAGGTATGTGAGTTTTCACTTGTGCCATCTAATACACACTTTGAAATATATTTTTCCTACTGTTTTTTCAGAATTTGCTGCTTCATGGTCAATACAATTCCTACTCATGACAAGCAGGGGTAAAACTAGTCACCAAAATACCATAATCCTAATTAACAAGCTCACATCATTTAAAAAAAAAAAACTGTTTGAGAAGACAGAAGAATGCTGGAGTCATGAGCCCTTAGCTTTGGAGCATTATTCTCAGTATTTAGCTTTTTCTCTCCATGAGAACATTCACAATCAATACCGCCAGCATTTTCCCCAGCCCTGGATAGAAAAGGTAATGTGTTTTTGATACGCAACTAAAACTGTCAACAATCTGTGGCAATATTCAAGCAAGAGGCAGCCTTTAGGTGGTGTTCCCTGAAGATAACAGAAAGCCTCCTTTCTTATTTTCTATGAGCAGCTTGTTTTCTTTGTGCTGTTTTCTCATGAAGTGAGGGCCATTGTTTGGATGTGTACTTTCCACTGGGTAGCACTTTCTCCCCTGGTGAGGAGTATCCAATCTATAGTAACATGGCTTCACAAGAGCACTGAGTATAGCCACTAAAACTCATTGTCATCAGATTAATTTGCTGGACCCTGAACAACATATTGTATCAATTAAATTATGGGACCTGAACCAAATCAACACAAGCATGGTAAAGCTACAATTTAGTTTAAGTCAACAGATATCAAATCAGTCTGGGATCTGAAATGTAGCTTTATTAAAAGAATCTAAATCTCAGATTCTCATATTACCATAGTTTGAGGGATTATTGTTTTTAAGCCAATGAGGTCTAATTTGTTATCAATTTTGACAATATTATTTAAAGTTTAATGTGAAATAAGTTTTCTAATTAATAAGGATGTTACTACCTTAAACTACATTTTTCTTTCTACTCGTTTATTTTATTATGTACAGGAAAATCAGTCAATGCATAAACATACAATGACATCTCTCCATTCAAGTGCTAGAGAAAAAGACATTGTTGAAGAGAATTGTTGACTGCAAAATTAGTTTCTTCTTTCAAACCTCTTATTTTAATATTTAAAAACTGTAAAGGTAGAACCCCTTCCATAAGAGGCTATATGCAAGTTAAATATTCTGAACTCAGTACATAATGTGATCAATACTGTAGAAATATGTTATTCAAGTAAATATTTTAATCCATTGAGGATGGCCTATATGAGTACATCATATATGTCACAAATTTCATTAATTCCTTTTTTTCCTCTATGCTTAGAAAACGGGAGGGAAGACCATTTTTGATACTTGCAGTTTTTGAAAGGGAAAGCAAATGCTATTATGTGAGGAAAAAAAATAGGAAAGAAAGAACGAAAGGAAGGAAGGAAGGAAGAAGAAACAGTTTAATGGCATTACCACAGGTAAAACTGTACATACTGTGGTTGATCTGGAGAGGAAACCCCAAACTCAGCATGTAGAGACTCTATTATCTGTCAAGGTCTTTAGCCATAACACTGTGTTTCAAGCTATGAGGCTTCACTTTTGTGTGCATGGAGGGGGGTGGTAACTTCAGTGTATGAACAAAGAATTATTAGTGAAGCAAACTCACTGCTTTTCTTATGATGCCATTTCACAGATACATTTATAATGATTTTAATCTTACTCATTTCATAAGTTACTTTATTTAAGAGAAGTCTACATGATGCGTGACACTGAGTGTAAATTAAAGCACTGTGCTCTAGCATTCTACCTAAGATGAACACATAGTTCTGCTGCTATATTAGTACCTTACTATAAGCAATAAATTGTGTATTTAAGACACTTTACACAGCACTCTTAGAAAGGTTTTATAGAAAATTATACAGCCGGAAGCAGTAATGTGTTACATAATTTGTTTAAATGTGTGATGTTGCTTCCTTGAGATTTAAAATGCATACATGAGTATTGTATGCATTTTAGAAAGAAAAATTAAAATGGCAAATAATGTAATGTAAACTTCAAATATTAATTATGCAGGCATTGGAGCAGTTCTGGTTGCAATTGGACACATTCCACTTTTCCCTGAGTTGTAATTAACCACTTTTAAAGATAATTATTTTTACCTGAGCCTTTAGGGTGCTACATTATTCTTCTTCTTGCTTTACAAACATGTCACTATGTGGATTAATTTTTATTTGGATGTCCCCTGATTTTTTTTTTTTTTTTTTTTACTATACAACATTTCCAAGTAAGAAAGTTCCTTAATGTTAGTCACTTCTGACTTGAAGTGGAGCACTTGGCTCAATATAGCTCTTATTATACACACTAAGTGTCTTTTCGTGGCATTTCAAATAATTAAAAAAAAAATCTTCCTGCAACTTCCAGAGAACGCTTGCTCATAGCACCTCTCCTTTTCAGTGCTATGCTCTTCCTTTTTAATTAAATTGTAATTGGTGGCTTTATACAATATTTTCTTTAAGAAAAAAAGAGACAATGAAAAGCAAAATGCATTTGGAGCAATGACAGAAATCCCACAAAAACACAAAAACTGGAATACAGAAGCAAAAGACTTGTAAGGTTTTCTAAAATGCCCAAAGCATTATAAGAAAGCAAAAACAAATGAACAAACAACAACAACAACAACAACCCCCCAAAAAAAAACCCAAAACCTCCAACCATGCCATTGAGTTCATGAGCTATTAACTTCATGGCAAGGGACCTGCCTGTCCCTAAGTTTGGTTTATGTAACTAATGGGCTCTATTAGAGAAAAATAATCGGTCTTTTGCAGGCAGGTATCCACTGGAAATAGATTCTGGATCTGAGGGTAGGGGTATGTGTCCACTCATGTCAGAGCTAGGATCTGGTGGAGATCACACAGGCAATGTGCATGCTGCCTCTGTCTCTGTGAGTTCGGATAGCAGCAGTCCTGTTGTGTCTAGAGTGCCTTGCTTCCGTGCTGTCTTCCATCCCTACTGACTCTGAAAACCTGTTTTGCTTCCTCCTCCCCAGAGGTCCCTGAACTCTGAAAAAAAACGGAATTGGTGGTGACATCTCATTTTTGATTGAGTGTTCCATGGTTTTTCAATCTCTTCACTTTGTCCAGATGTGACTCTCTGATTTTTATTCCCATCTACTGTGGGAGGAAGCTTCTCTGATGATGGCTGATCAAGTCCCTGATATATAAATATAGCCGAATGTCATTTTATTTCTATATCCCTTTAATAGAACTGTAGTGTTTTGTTTTGCTCTAGGTCCATTACTTATCTAGTAGTCTCTTGTTCTTTGCCCCCCAAGCAGTGTTGGGCATAGGTTCCATCTCATGGAAAGGGCCTTAAATCCAACTGGATACTGTGTGGTTACTGCCTCAGTGTTGTGCCACAACTGCACGAGCATATCTCGGAGGCATGCCGCCATTGTAGACTTTATGATTTTTATCTTTCTTCTCTGATATAGGCAGAGCACCTGCCAGTAACATGACCACTAATGTGTAGTGATGAAGTGTATAGGTAGGCACTGTCTTAACATTTTCATGTTCAATTACTTATGTAGACCTTGCCTTCAGCAATACAGCCTTATCATCAGTTGATGGAGAACAACCAATAGCCTGGCCTTGGCAATAGCCTTGGTTCTTTGGAGGTTTCTATGGACCTCTTTGGCCAGCAGCTCAATTAGATGTAGTCCATTCTTAGCACTGGAGGCCTCATTTGGTATCAAAATATTTCTGGATTATTTGGTTATTTCATTTAGATTTCTTTAAGTATATATCCTTTTAGAGTAAAATATGTTGAAGATGTTTTGCTTAGGAATTTGTGCTAGCTATTTTATGTCATCTTGAAACATGCTAAAATCATCTGACAAGAGGGAGCCTCAATTAAAAATGATTTTACCAGACTGGCCTGTAGGCAAGCCTGTGTGACCCTTCAATTAATGATGAATGATCTGGAATGTCCAACCACTGTAGGTATTTCCACTCCTGGGCAGGCTTCTGTGGTGCTATGATGAAGTAGGGTGAAGGGTCCTGTGACTATATAGGCAAGACAAATTGCATGGTTTTTTAAAATCATTTTTATTGGTAGGGGGCACAGAGGGGTGGCAGACCTTGGAGGACTGGGAATTGTAGAGGAAAGTTAATTCAGAATATGGTTGCTCTGGCAAGAGATCACATCCAAAGACCTTCTAAGTCTGTGTGCTCCAGCTGGAATACAAACATGCCTTTAACCCAGGAAACAGAGGCAAACAGATCTGAGTTCAAGGCCAGCCTGGTATAGAGCAAGTATCAGGTAAGAAAAGCTTAGATACAGGTATGGTGGTACATGCCTTTACTAATAAAGGAAGGTAAAGTCAGTTTGTGGAAGGAAGCACTCGTGTTTGAAAGTAATATCTAATTGAGTGGCAGAAAAAGTGACAAATCAGAGAAGATTTGACAGACTAGGCAATGCCCAACTGTCATGAGAAGAGAGAGAATAGGGAAGTTACTTAAGAGGCAGTTTTACAGAGAGAGGAAACAGTTTTTAACAGGACAGTAATAGAGATGGGTTGTAGAGAGAGAACTCAGGTGAAGACTGAATGAGCCAGAAAAATTACAAGAAGCCACAAGATTAGAGCAGACTGCTGAGTTAGTTTGAGGCCATGCAGTGCAATTCCAGGCCAAGAGAGAAGCCAGATTAAATTAGTCAGCTGGGAGAATAGTTTGAGCCAGAACAATTGAGCTGAGCCCAGAAATCAGAAAGAACAAGAAAGAGTGAGTTTATTAAGCAGTAAGTCTCAGGGGCTGAAAACATCCTAGGTCCAAGTTAGACTGTATGAAGGGTAGAAGTTTCCAGGACTAGGCCTAGTTAGCAGAAGGAGGCAGTGAGCCTCCCAGACATCAATTGAGCCAGGAGAATAAAAATTAACTTTACAGGGAAGTAAGAGTAATCAGGGTACATTATGTGAAATTCTCAAATAATCAATAAAAATACTATAGTTAAGAAAGAAAGAAAGAAAGAAAGAAAGAAAGAAAGGCAATGAGGAACAAGCCACTAATCAGCATTCCTTCAAATCCTCTGCTAAAATTCCTGTCTTTAGGTTCCTGACTTGAGTTCCTTCTGTGACCTCTTTCAGTGATGGACTGTTACCTAAGAGTTGTAACCTGCAATAAATCCTTGCCTCCATAAGTTGCTTTTGTTTATGGTGTGTTACCACTGCTGTAGAAAACCTAAGACATTCTGATCTGGATTCCCTAGATAGGCTCGGTGCCATAGCAAATGGCATTGTAAAAGAAGAAGGAGACACCAGTTAGTACAGTATGTCCATAGAAGCAAAAGGTTATGAAGATGGGACCATTAGATGAAAAGTGAGAAGATGCTAGAAGTTGGACAAGTCAAGGAGATTGTTTATCATGGAACATTCAGGAACTGTAACTGCCTATTCATCTTAAACGTCTGACCTCACATCTGAAAGATAAAAAGATTTCACTGATTTTTTTTAACCATTTGAATTCTGGTGATTGCCAAGGTGTTTGTAGACACCAGTCTTCTGTGAATGGCCAAGGACACTACAGCAGGAGTTCCCGACTTTTCAGCCAAGGTGGCTTTCCTCCATGCTGGCTGAGGCTTGACATGTTGTTTGATCTCCTTTGCTGAAATAGTCTTATCTGCAATATGGCAATGATTTTTTGTCATCAAAATATGATAAAAATTCAATTTATTAGGAATTTGAGCTAACTATGTCTGATGATACATCCCAAGTGTTTAGAATTGACTGTAGCACGCACAGAGAGATCTAAAGCTCACAATTAGGCATAAAATGAATACAGAACAGTCCAGATGTTGATGTTATTTGAAGTTTTCCATGGTGCTGATAGAAGAAAAACAACCCTTGAAGGTCTCTCTTCTGTTGCTGATGGGAAAACTGAGAACTGAGTCAATTCAGCAACAAGGACAATATTTTCTTTGCTCCCAAAGTTAGACAAAATTTAATACTTGTCTTTCACTGATATGGAGAAATTCTTTCTAGCAGTCGTCCACAGTACAATAAATATTGGAAGCCAAATGGGATTTTTTCTTCTGAAGACAGTACATATTCCAATTTTAAGAAATATATATATGGAAAAAAAGAAAGAGAAAAAATATATATGGAATATATTTCAAAAGGGAACAACTGAACCTTGAATGTTTTGATTCATCTTTTTATTTTGAAAAAAAAAAAAACATTGCTGTTGGTTACTAGTTAAATTTTAGATGAGTCATTTCAAGTTAAGAATGACCTGGAATTTATAAGGAATCCTTAGTGTCCAAACATGCCTAGGTGTGACATCACAGCTTCAGAAGACCAGGAATTTCTCTTAAAACATTTGTTGTCAGGTGGCTCATGCCATTCTCCTATTAAAACTCACAGTACTGATGTTGATGTACAGAGAAGTACAACAAAAAGGGAACAATAAGTTGTAACAAAGATTAAACCATGGAGTCTGCATTACCGTACAATCTTGGCATAGCTACATGTACCTGTAAGCTCAGCTTTGGAGGTCAGAGAAGATTGCATCCGAGGAACTCGCTTGCCAGCCAGCATAGTGCAAATAGGAAACCTCAAGTTCAGAGAGAAAGTGTATCTTAAGAAATGTGATGCGCTCTTCTGTTTTTTCTGAAACTGATTGAGTCCATTTAGTACTACATGGCTATGGGACCATCTACTGCAGTAACTTCCCAGGGGCAGAATTCCTATAGAAAACTTAAACTCTGTCCCCTAGTACCATCAACTGTCACTATCTTCTTGGATATGGATGGGACCATAGGATCCCCTCACCTATGCAGGCTACATTTTAGATGGCTTGATCATGTCTAGGTCTTATGTGAGCACTCAAGGACACTATGACTTCATGTTTGCAATATGACCATCATGTCTGATAAGCACCATTTCTCTGCAGATGCCCACTGCCTCTTGCTCTTTCATTATGTCTCTCTTCTGTGCTGGTCCCTAGTATTGAGGGAAGGGGTGTGATATAGTGTCTAACTTAGAGCATTTTGGATGAGAGGAAAAGGAAGAGTAGATGTGATCAAACTCATGATATGCATTTATGATTTGTTCATCCAGATAAAGAATAATTTACAAAAACTAAGGTGGTTGGGCGTGGTGGCCGACATCTGTAATCCCAGCAGTTGAGGAGGCAGAGGCACAGGTATCTCTGTGAGTTCGAGGCCAGCCTGGTCTACAAAGCAAGTCCAGGACAGCCAAGGCTACACAAAGAAACCCTTTCTCAAAAAAAAAAAAAAAAAAAAAAAAAAGCAACAAGACAAACAAAAAATTACGGAGATAATGGAGGTAAATATCTAATATGTTCCCTTGATTTGTTCTTGAGTCATGCAACCCCTAATATTTACTTCGCCTATTGGAGTGTGAGAAAAGCACTGGTTATTGCCTTTAGTCTACAGATGATGCACATAATGCAAAGATGTATGTATGTTATGCTTTCCGTAACCTATGATACCAACATGGTTATTATATCCGTTACTTCCGTTCTGTACTAACATACGCAGATGTTGTTCATCTCAACTGAACATTTGGGTTTGCTTCCCAGTTTCTCCAGATATTAGCTCTTGGCAATATTCTTAGCTTCTAGAAATCTGATTATTTTAGATTCTACATATAAGTGGGATTGCATAGGATGTGACTTGTTACCTCTGACTTACTTTGTTTAGCATAATGTCATTCATGTATAACTACACTGTTACAAAAGCTGTGGTTTAATTTTTGTAAAGTCTTAATATTATTTGATTGTGTGCTTCACTGCATTTTTATGCATTGACCTGCTGATGAGCTCTTGGATTTTTCCATATGTTAGCATCTTGAATGAAGTTCCAAATAAGAATTGAGTGAAATATATCTGTAAAATATTGATTCATTTTCTATTTTATATATCAGAGTGGAAACATTTGAATTATATGGCAGTGTTATTTTTTATTTTTGGGTGAGAACACAGTACAGATTTTCTTTATATTTAAGTAAGTAAATGATTTATCTAGTGGTTAGAGCATAGTTTGCCAATTTTATTTTTCAAGTGTTGACAAAACATCCTTGATGTTAGTTCATACATAATTTTCATAGATTTAATAGTGACTGGGATTTATATGAATAACAATAGGCATATTAGTGACGTCAGAAATGATTCAATATAAAACTGGTCATGAAATGATTCGGTTAGAAGTGTTTTATTGCCCTAAGCCATATAGTAGAGATTATAAATGGTTTATTATATAAGAGCTTTATTTCTCCTCAGTTCTTTCGACAGATTGCATTTATCTATTCTAAACATGTAGAAAACTGCATCAAAAAAGATGTTCCATATCATAATAGAGTAAATTATATGTGGCTAACAAAACATCAGTATGAAGTTTGTTTAATGCTAGCACATTAAACACAACATTTTGTACTTTTTGCCTAAAATACAAACTTATTTATTTTAAATCAATTATTCTGACAGTTTCTAGTTCGTTTTCATAGATTCTAAATCTTGTGATGTAAAACTCAGCATTTAATGAAGATGTATTATTCTGTTTTTGTAAAAGTATAAGAATGATAATATGTTTTCTGTTGATGTGGAGCTCACAGATATATTTTTACTGACAGGGACAAAGTAACTAACCTGTTATAAAATTACTTGCTGTCTGGAAATTGGCAGGTACCCAGTAAAGGGTAAAAGCATTCAAATATTTAGATGAAGGAAATAGATACTGACCTTTTATCATGTCATACATGCACATGTGTATGTGCATATACATAGTGCTTGTGTTATTTTTATATGATGAATTTATTTTTCATATTTGGTAAGTTACTCTTATGATTGACAGATTGATTTTATTTTTGCAATAATAGATTCACATTTAGTTTTACATATTATATTTGGAGTAAGTTAACTTCATTTAAGAAAATTTAATTTGAAAACAGTAGGCTTATAATAACTATACCTTACTTAGAGATATAAGGTAAATATAGATATTTAACAAGCAAAGAAAATTATTATTATTATAAAATTCCTAATCTGAGCTTCAATTTTGATAATATAGCATGCATGATTTAATAATTTGTCAGTTAAAAATTACTCCTTTGCAACATTCCAATTACGGACCTATTTAAGTATTACATGCAATTTCTAGGACACAAAAATCTTTTAAAATATTATGATTGTTATATTTGAGTTTCTATATTAATTTTGTGATTTATTATGCTTTAATATTTATATGACTATTGTAAAATTTAAATTTATACTTCAATTATAAAATCCACCATTGTTGATTATGAATTAACTTATTTTGAGATTACAAGCTGCTATGATTAATTTTCCATAGTTTTTCTAATCTATACTTCAAATTGTTTTCCATTTTTCATCTTGTTGGGGTCTGTATGGGACAAAGATGAGATAATAGAGCAGGGAATTTAAAATCCCTTAAGTCACTTACATTTAGAGATTCAATTTAAAGCCAGAGAGATTCCGTTCGACATCTCACTGCTATCATGTCTTGTGGCCTTTTTCAGACCATGTTACAAGTATTCTCTGGAAATTTTAAAATTAAATCAAAGTAAATAACAAGACTTACAGAACCTCACTCTGAAGATAACCATTAACAATCATCTCCTAAAATTCTTTATGGTGTGGTCTTTTAAATTGACAGTGTGGCCAGGAAGGCACAGGATTTCCACTTGGTTTGTTTCTATTACATGCTTAGCAACTAGAACCTCATGTAATACCTCATACATGTTCAACACACATTGTTGAGGATAAAATGAAGTACTACGTGTCTCATTTTTCCCCTCAAATTTACTAAAAAATATTTCCTTGTAATTGTAATGTTCTACATGATGCTGTATTGACGGCAGTTATTTCCTGTGCTGCTTCTGCAGAGCTGACCTGTGGAGAATCAGCATCAGCAGTTCAGCCGCTCAACTGTTAGTCGCCATGCTGCCAGATGCAAAATCCAGATAGCCCAGTGGAAAGTGCTCAAAAAAATCTGTACATCGGCTCATGCATCTGAAAAGCAACGGTCAAGCCATTTTAAGACAAGGGTTCTTAGGGCTCTGTATGTTTGTGTTTCCCCAATTCTCACATGTGGTCATGTATCTAATGCACACTGGTCATGCTCCTAAGCATCACAGCAGACTCCAGTCACCCAATTATCATAACTCTCAGAAAGAGAAGGTTCTGTAGCCAGGACAGATGATAATGACTATTGAAGAAAAGTTTGTTTATTTTTTTGCTACACTTTGCAAATGTAGATGTTGTGCTTCTTCATGATGTTCGGGGAAGAGAAGGGTGGCCTCACGTCATCAGTTAGCTCTTTATGCCCCGAGGAATTCCCAATCTAAAAGACTCTCTAAATCAGTAGTTTCCATTTCCTGACAGATTATTCAAAATGTTCCCTTTCTACAAAAATATATTGTTCATTGGGCACATAGCCCATTTATTAATAAAGTAACTCCTTAACAGAAAACAAAAAACAGAAATCTGAAATGACTGCTCCTTGGGAATCTTGGATCAGTCCATGTTCAATGTGCATTCATGTTAAAGGTCATCTCTACAGTTCTGGCCAGTGCTACTTAGCTCCCTAACAGGTGAACTTCTCTTTAAGAAATTCAACTCTTAAATTCCTGTTGTAAGTCATGACTATTACGTACTTCTTAAAGGCAATACTTTCCTGTACACCTGAAGAGTGAACCCTGTTCTCTTGATCAATGAGTATCCTGTGGATGTTTTGACAAAAAAAAAAAAACAAAAAACAAAAAAAAAAAAAACCCAAAAAACCACTAGCTGAAATCTCTTCTCTTATACTGTGGGCAAGGACCGAACAAGTAGACTGGTCAGCCATTGTGTTGAGTCTTTATTTCTTCTACAACAGAAGGAGATGATCCATGATGCTCAGAGCACTGGGTCACCTAAACCTTCAAGCCACAGCTATTTCTTCAACCACAGAGCAAGATATATGAAGGTGGGAAGAAACCCTTTGTATCAGAACCTGTGTTGATATGCTTCTGAGAACTCAGGGGAGGAAAGATATAAAAACTAAAGGCATTTACTGTCATACTTGCCTAAATCATTTTTAAAAGATTGAAGGATGTTTTAATCATATACTATATTAGTTAATTGATTTATATTCACCCATCAAAATATTATTTCTAAATATGAAAAAGTATTATGAAAAAAAATTCCAGAAGTATTTTCTTCAAAGTGGGAGCTCATTTATTTGCCAAAAAATAAATTGAATTCTATCCTTGAAAGCACTGAATCCATTTGACATTAAATGCATTAGGTTTGAGTGGCAGCCAAACCAGTAGAATGTTTTCAGTCATCCTTGCTGTATAAATTGGAGTACACATGACCTAATACATACTATTAGGATATGTAAGAACTACACTATAAAGCAAAACAACTTCAATATTTATTGCATGTTTTTATCGTGTGTCTGTGTGTGTGTGTGTATGTGTGTGTGTGTGTATGTGTGTCTGTGTGTGTGTGTGTGTGCACATACTTTCCACCATGTGGGTCCAAGAAATTGAACTCAGGCTGTTAGCCTTTGCAATAAGCACCAAACACCAAGCACCACTGTATGCTGAGCCATTGTGTTGACCTTGTATCTGTAGATTATACGTACATGTATAAGTATATGAATGTGTATATATGTGTATATATATGTATATGTGTATATATATACAAACTATTACCATTTTAGATTTTCCTTAACATATGTCTAGTATGTGATTTTAAAAGACATTTTATAGTTTATCTAAAATGCTATCTGGAAATTGCATTGTATTAATAAATACCCTAAGCTAACACTAACATCTTAGTGGACTCATCCTTAGACTGTATCAATTTTTTCTGTATTCATTAAGAAAATTATGCCCAGCGATATGATTTCTCTTTGCCCATGAACAGATGAAAGAAAGGCATACATTTGTTTAAATTGTTGGAATAACATGCAGGTCGGAGGTGGATATTTATATAATATCTACTATCCTTGAGGGATAGATTTGTGTCTCTTGGAATAGATCCAACCTCAACCTCTCTAAGACAAACAATTGATCCTTTGGGAGAAAAAAATTAGATATGATCATATGTGAAGCACAGAAATATACAATGTCCATTGGGAAGACAAAAATGTTATGCAGTAATATTGAAGTATGGACATCCATCCTCATAGACTGAATAACTGCTGAATTCTTGTCCCTTCCATTTGTAGACAGCCATTGTTGGATTAGCTGGACCACAGCCTATAAACCACGTGTGTGTGTCTGTGTGTGTGTGTGTGTATGTGCGCGCGCGCGCACACGAGTTATAAAGAATATATACATTCTTTAAATTATATTTCTCTAGAGAATCCTGACTAATACAGCAAGTAAAAACATCTGCTGCCAAAAGCTGACAACCTGAGTACCTGAATTCTATCGCAAGAACCCACATAGTAAAAGGAGACAACTGAGTCTATCTAGTTGTCCTCTGGCTTCCATATATGCCCTATGGCCTGTATGATACCATGCTTGCACTAAAAGCCAGGCATCATGCACGCACACACACACACACACACACACACACACACACACACACACACATTACTAATAAAAATTTTTTTAGTTTAAAACACATTTATTTATTGGAGATATGGGGAATAGTGAAAGGACACACATTTGGAGGCCATAGAAAAACTTTTGTGTACCTTGTGCATTCAGAGGTGAGGATAGGGCGCTGGATTCCTTGAATCTGGAGTTGTTACCATCCAGGGATTTTGATTCTGTTCATTTCCTCTGCTAGTTAAATAATGTAAAGGCAGGAGAAATCTTGAGCAGCCCAGCTAGCAGCAGAGAGATCTCACCACAGAAAACAGCATCAGACAGATTCAGTGGATGAAAAACAAAGTGTATTAAGGATAAGGAAACACATACAGAGGACACACAAAGAAAAAGCATCTCCACAAAGCAGAGGAGTGCATAGAAGAAGCCCAGCATCTCTTGGAGCGTTTCAGCTTTTATTTATTTATTTAATTTTTTTTTTTTTTTTTTTTTTTTGGTTTTTCGAGACAGGGTTTCTCTGTGTAGCCTTGGCCATCCTGGACTCACTTTGTAGACCAGCCTGGCCTCGAACTCACAGCGATCCGCCTGCCTCTGCCTCCCGAGTGCTGGGATTAAAGGTGTGCGCCACCACGCCTGGCCTGCATTTCAGTTTTTATAGTCTCTGACTACTGTTTGTATCATTGAAGAAATACAAGATAGGTAACTGGATCACAACTAAATGCTTACACATGATCTGTCTGTAGCCAGGATTGTAGGACATTTTCTTAACTATTGATTGATGGGGAAGTGGGGAGGGTTGGCCCATTTTGGGTGGTCTGCCTGCAGGCTTGGGTCCTGGGGACTATAACAAAGCTGAGTGTGAAAGCTCTGAGGAGCAAGCCAGTCTATACGTGGTCTCTACAACAGCTCCTATGTTCATTTTCCTGCTCTGGCTTCATTCAGTGATGGATTGTGGTATAGAAATACAACTAAAATAAGCCCTTTCGTGATTCTGGCCATGGTATTTCACCACAGCAATCATAACCCAATGAGGACACCTGGTCATACACAGCCCTTCTCTCGGGCTATCTGACTGTCAGGAAATCTGTCTCACTTCCAGTCCCTCAGCATTAAGGATGCTGTAAGCTACCATGTGAGTCAGTACTGAACCTAGGTCTTCTTCAAGAGGAGCAAGTAAGTGCTTCTACCTGATAAGCCATCGTTCCAGCCCTAAGTAAGATACTCCTTAAAATCTGTATCATGTAAAATTGCATTTAACTGGTTATGATCATGCACACCACACACACACACACAAACACACACACACACCAGTTCCACAAAGGTATACACTTCAAATAGAGTCCCAATAGGATGTCCTCCCCTCCAGATCTACCTAATGGACAGGACATTCTCCACAGTTGAGTGGAGAGTGGGGTCTGACTTTCACACGAACTCTGGTGTCCCATATTTGACCACGTCCCCTGGATGGGGAGTCCTGGTGGCACTCAGAGGAAGGATAGCAGGCTACCAAGAAGAGACTTGATACCCTATGAGCATATAAAGGGGGAGGAAGTCCCCCTTAGTCACAGTCATAGGGGAAGGGAATAAGGGGAAAATGGGAGGGAGGAAGGAATGGGAAGATACAAGGGATGGGATAAGAATTGAGATGTATTATGAATAAATTAATAAAATATATATTTTTTTAAAACTTCAAAATTACACCAAGAGTGTACATGAAAACTGCTACCATAAAATGCTGGAATTTCCATCAATTAATGAACTAATAAAGTTAAGTGAAGATTAAGTTTAAAGTTGTGGATAAATAACATCTGAAAGTAAATAAGTCAATGAAAAAGGAGTGCCATAATTTGTATTCTTAATATCTATACTTTGTGAATAATATATTTTTATATTTTTATAAAAACTTATTCCTAAAAACATATACATCTATGTTTGCTATAAGACCAATATACATTAATTAATGAATTATTATCCATATGCAAACATGAAAACATGAATATTTCAGTTATATATTGATCCCCTTTTGTGGAACTGTACACTGGCTGTTCTTATGATGAAGCTTAGACTCATCCAAATAATGTCTATGTGATTTAAAGCATTAATCTTGGAAAAAATATAGTTAAGCAAAGAAAAAAGTAGATCAGGTAAGGCTAGAAACTGTTCTTTTGGGTGAATGTCCCTAACTGTTCCAAAGAGCACCTGAGAAGACTAGAGAATTAGAGATGAAGTGGAGTTGGTTATATGGAAGGGGAAAAAAGGAGAAAGTACCATGGAAATAAATGTTTTACTGGTTTGCAAGGTGTTACAATTGGAGACTACTGGATGCCACAGTTTGAAGTGAAATGTCTCCCATGGGATCCTGACTTGAAATACTTGATTCACAGCTGAGAAAGCTGCTTTGGTGCTAGAATGTCAGGGCTGGTGGACACTGGCTGATAGAGATAAGGCGTGATCACTGAAGACTCCAGCACAGATAGGTTAAGGATGACTTCTTTCTGGATTATCTACCCTGAAATGAAGAGGTTCCAAACTCCCACTCTTGTTCACTGAGCCACTCCGGCTGCCAGGCAGGCCTTTCTCTGTGTCTCAATTTCTGACTGTTGTCGTAAAACAATCTGATGAAAAGCAATTTATGAGAAGAAAAGATGGATTTGTCTTATTCATCCAGATAACAGTATATTGTTAAGGATATCCAGAGCAGGGAATTAAGCAAGAATTTGAAAGGAAAACTTATGGAGGAACACTGGGTGCTTTTCTTCTCATGCTTGTGCTTATGAAGCCTTCACTTGCAGTCCAGAGCCATCTTCCCAAGGAAGGCTGCTGCCTGTGGTGGGCTGGGCCCTCCTACTTCAATGAATAATCATAACAATCCCTCACAGACAGCTGCATGATGCGATGAGGTCAACACTTCCATTGAGACTCCTTTCTCAGATAACTCTAGGCTGTGTCAAACTGACATTACAGCTAACAATATGATTGCTATGCCACATTGAAACCTGAGGTAAAATCAGGCTGTTTGATGCTGTTTCTCTGTCACGCATTTGGTTGCAGTGGCAAGAAATATCACTAAAGTAATGTGTAAAGGCACATGGGACTACTCTGTGGTACTTTTTCAAATCGTATGAGTAAAAAAACATCATGGTTAAAGCATTAGTTAAACAACTAAACTGGTGTATAATAAACTGTCTTTTGCACGTTATGATCATGGAAGGTAGAATTTATTGGGTACTTTTAACTCATGAACAGGAAGTCCACTTAGGCATAGACACTGGTGTTGGTCTGTTTGACCCAGGCTCATTAGTAGCTTATACACATGTTCATCTTCACTTTTGTGGTCATCTTTCTATTATCTGAGAAGTTCAGTGAACAGGAAAAATTGTTGACAAAGAGACATGAAATGAGATATCTCTGCCGTTCTCAACCTGCCTTTGTTATAAGCTGAATATTGAGATTATCTATACTTCAGCTTTCATTTGGCTTAGTACTGACATCACATGGTCTTTGGTTTAGTGGGTTAAAGGAATTACTGTACTCAGGTTTGAGTATGCTCCTCAAAATTCATAAGCTCACATAACAGAGAACAGCTATAATTAGGAGGTGGGACCTTGACTTTTTCATGAAGAGCGTCAGCTCTGTTCCAGTGATGTCATCACAGGGAATACAGCAAATTATCCAGGATTTGGTAGTTTGGTATCCAAAGAAGTACAGAAAGACTGGGGGTTCTCTTGATTTTTTAGTTCCTACTAGAACTATGAACTCATAAGTTCCCATCAGAGCCCAACTGAGCCAAACAAACCCTGCAAAGAAAGAAGACTGCTGACGACGCCTTGGGAAAGTGCCCAGAAAACACAGATGCTTAGTTTTCAAAATGAGTGTCTGTTTTTTCTACATTTTCAAAATTTTACATATTTTCTGAATCATAGCTTGTGCTGTAAGGTTGTTTCTTTCATGGTAACTTTTTTTTTCATAGTACCCCCTAAGATGCAGTACAGTGACAATATGGAGACTTTAAAACACTTGGAATGAATAAGTCAGTAAATGTTTAACCTCCAAAAGCTGAAAATTTTAGGGAAATAGAATTTTATAAAATAAACTACTTAAGTTCTCATTGGGCCTTCTAATAAAAAATCTTTAATGAATTTTGCAAACAATAGCACCAGATATTGAATTTATACAAAGCACCACCTTTTCCAAAATAGTACATATTAGTTTGAAAGAATCTATACTTCCTGGTCATACAATTTGCCCCTTCTGATCTTTTCTGTCATGCATTGCTTTAAGGCTTGCTTAAAATTGTGCGACCCTTGTCAGATGTAGGGTTGGTGAAGATGTTTTCCCAGTCTGTAGGCTGTAGCTTTGTTCTCTTGACAGTGTCTCCTGCCTTACAGAAGCTTCTCAGCCTCATGAGGTCACATTCATTAATTGTTGACATTAAGGCCTGGGCCATTGGTGTTCTGTTCAGGAAATTGTCTCTTGTGCCAATATGTTCCAGGCTCTTCCCCACTTTTTCTTCTAAGTGACTTAGTGTCTCTGGTTTTATGTTGAAGTCTTTAATCCACTTGGATTTGAGTTTTGTGCAAGGTGACAAATATGGGTCCAGTTGCATTTTTTTACACATAGACCTCCAGTTAGACCAGCACCATTTGTTGAAGATGCTATCCTTTTTCCATTGAATGGATTTGGCTTCTTTGTCAAAAATCAAGTGACCATATGTGTGTGGATTCATATCTGGGTCTTCGATTCGATTCCACTGATCAACCAGCCTGTTGCTGTGCCAGTACCATGCTGTTTTAATTACTATTGCTTTATAGTACAGTTTGAGATCAGGTATGGAGATTCCTCCGGAGCACCTTTTATTGTACAAGATTGTTTTAGCTATTCTGGGTTTTTTGTTTTTCCATATGAAGTTCAGAATTGAACTTTCAATGTCTTTAACAAATTGTGTAGGTATTTTGATAGGGATTGCATTGAATCTGTAGATTGCTTTTGGTAGGATGGCCATTTTTACTATGTTAATTCTCCCGATCCATGAGCAAGGAAGATCATTCCATCTTCTCAGGTCATCTTCAATCTCTTTCTTCAGAGTTTTGAAATTTTTTTCAAACAAATCCTTCACTTGCTTAGTTAGAGTAACCAAAATATATAAAAAAACTCAAGAAATTAAACACCACCAAACCAAATAAACCAATTGAGAAATGGGGCTTGCAACTAAACAGAGTATTCTCAACAGAGGAATATCAAATGGCTGAGAAACACTTAAAGAAATGCTCAAACTCCTTAGTCATCAGGGAAATACAAATGAAAACAACTCTGAGATTCCATCTTACACCCATCAGAATGGCTAAGATCAAAAATTCAAGTGACACCACATGCTGGCGAGGATATGGGGAGAGAGGAACACTCCTTCATTGCTGGTGGGAATGCAAACTAGTACAGCCACGTTGGAAATCTATCTGGTGCTATCTCAGAAAACTGGGAATAGGGCTTCTGCAAGACCCAGCTATTCCACTTCTTGGAATATACCCAGAAGATGCGCCAGCACACAACAAGAAAATTTGCTCAACCATGTTCATAGAAGCCCTATTCATAATAGCCAGAACATGGAAACAGCCTAAGTGTCCCTCAGTAGAAGAATGGATAAAGAAACTGTGGTACATATACACTATGGAATACTACTCAGCTATTAAAAACAAGGAATTCCCGAAATTTGTGGATAAATGGATGGAGCTAGAAATTATCATAATGAGTGAGTTAACCCAGAAGCAGAAAGAATCAAATGGTATATACTCACTTATATCTGCATACTAGCCCAAGGGGCATGTCCCACGAAAGCCTTCACTTACCAGGAAACTGGGACAGAGGGGAGAACATCCTATTGGGACTCTAGATGAGAGAAGCATGGGAGAATAGCAAAGTAGAAGGATCCAGAGAGTCCGAGAAACCTACAAGTAGAACATTATGATAGGCAGATTTGGGCCCAGGGGTCCCGCTCAAACTAAGGCACCAGCCAAGGACAATACAGGCGGTAAATTTTAAACCCCTACCCAGATCTAGCCAATGGTCAGAACATTCTCCACAGTTGAGTGGAGAGTGGGATATGACTTTCTCACGTACTCTGGTGCCTCACATTTGGCCATGTCCCCTGGAGGGGGAGACCTGGTGGCACTCAGAGGAAGGACAGCAGGTTGCCACGAAGAGACTTGATACCCTATGAGCATATACAGGGGGAGGTAATCCACCTCAGGAACAGTCATAGGGGAGGGGAATAATGGGAAAATGGGAGGGAGGGAAGATTGGGGGGATACAAGGGATGGAATAACCATTGAGATGTAACAAGAATAAATAAAAAATAAAAAATAAATTAAAAAAGTAAAAAAAAAAATGCGACCCTCCCCTCCAACAGAGGCCATCCCTTGAAGTGCTGGCAACAAGGAGTTTGGACATTTTCCAGTGAGTGAGTATGCAGACAACAAAGAATTCTTAAGTTAAATTCAAGAGAATTTAAAACAAAATTGATTTTTTTCTTCCTTTCTTTTATTTTTATAGGTTGGGGTTTATGATGCAGAAGCATGGACACTGGAGGACTGGCTGATGAGTGCAATCTTGGTGCATGATATGAGAAACTCAAATAATAATAATAACAATAACAACAATAATAATAATAAACAGGACACAGGATTTTGATTGTTCTTACTTTAAGGAAATGAGAAGTATTTGAGAAAAGTTTGACATGATTTAAAGTATATACTATGTATATTGAAGCATGATATATTAATCCAGCATTACAAAAAATTTATTATTTATCTACCTGTTAAAATAAATAAATTAAAACCACAGTCATACAATATGACATAGTTGTAATCAATCAAAATTCTAGTTTGTTAAATGGATTGTTAATTTATCCTTTCTATGACAGTCACTCATCTCATTATTTTGGTTTAAACTAGTTGAGGTTATCATTTTAAAAAGAATATGTTCAATCTTCTGTTTTATTTTATTCCTGACAAACAGCTAAAATTCATAAAGCTTTATTTCTCAGTGGAATTGTTTCACACACAATGTTAATCATTTTTTGAATAAAACTCTCCTAAACTTACTAGATACAAATAATATGTGACATAATCTTGAATGGCATCCTTTGGCTAATATGTTTGGTAGGCTATTGCACTTCTAGAAAATAGTATGCCAGTCCCACATGTATAGACATCTTCAGATTTATTTGTATATATTACCCAGTGGCTAATACATAGGGGAGCCATTTAATAATGACAACAACACAACTAAGTCCTGTGTCCTGGGTTTCAAGGAATGAAACATCTTAGATTACAAATGTCACCCTGCATTGTTACCTTTTTCTTTACTATGGCAAAGAGCTGACAGAAACATGTCCAACAGCACATTATCTTTGGCTCCTGGTAAAAGGAAATGGTCTTTATTGTGTGCTAATGTCATAATTGGGTCTCTGTCACTGGTGACAGGAACTTGGAGCAGAGTGCATTTTATGTTTGGGAATTAAGAATAAGGGAATACCATGGAGAAAGCCAGATGTGCTCAAGTCAGCAGTGACTCTCACCTGCAAGCTGATGCAATGATCTTCATCTGTAAGGCTCTGCAACACCCCCTAAGACGCTCCGCATTCCAACCTTAGAGCTCTCTGTATGCTTATGGCTCCCCGCCCACGAGTTAGAAGGTTCCTTGTCATGCCCTAGGGCTATCATTAAATTTCTAATCCATAAAAGATTGGGAAAATTCTTTCTTCTTTTCCACTCAGAAACAAAAACATGTGAACTGTCCAAGGCCAATATGTAGCTCCCATAGCTTACAAATTGGCTTCATTACAGTAAATAAAGAGAATCTTCTAAATTAGTAAAAAGATGAGGAAACACATGCCATTATTTGTTTTACCAAGTTCATAAGTAATTCTCATTTATTTCCAAATTCATCCAATCTGAAAAATACCTCCATAATTGGCACCTGCTAATCATCTCAGAGTTAATAGAACAGCAAAGGCAGACAAGGACATTCTCGGGCTAAGTTAATTTTTTTTTAATCCTGTCAAAGGGGATAATTATGCAGGAAAAAAAAAAACAAACTGTAACAATAATTAAAAGTAAGATTTCCTGTTAAATAGCTTTAAGGAACAGTTGGAAATATTCAGGAAAAGGCTTAAGGCTAAAAAAAAAAGTCAAAGCTTTAAAATTGTGATAGAAAGATCTCCATAATTTAAAATAATATTTAAAATATGAACACATTTTCTGCTTGGCACCAAGTTTCATACACAGTTAGCTGTCTGCCTGTTGAGTGCTTGGCCTTCACAAAGCAATCCTTCATGTGTACCCTGTAAGCTCTGGCAAGTGGAAGCTACAATTACTGGGTGGTTATTTGCAATGCAAATACCAGATCCTAACTCAAAGCTGCCTGGCTCTGGTACATGCCAAGCAGGTGAATTTTGTATTATCAACATATAATAAAGTCAACACTAATTTCACATTTTTTTCTGAACATATTAATTTTCCCTCAGTGTCATTTGTCACTCATGTTTTATCCTGAAACAAGAAGGGATAAGTGTAGCTCTAGAGATACTCTACAATTGAGTCAGACAGCCCCCTTCCTTCTTCAGAAGCTATATTTCCAAGAACAAAGAAGATATAAAGTAATCAATATTATGTATTTTAAATACATTTTATAACAAAAATATACAGTGTACAGCATCTGGCGATGACTTTTTTTGACCTGACATTTGGACAATTCTTTCCAAAATTATCAGTGATGTAGAGGAATTTTAATCCAGCAATGCAGCTACTGGGGCAAGGGATCACATCCAAAGACTTAAATCTGTGTGATCCATCTGGATCCAGAGAAGCAATTAGTACACACCTTTAATCCCCCTGGCTGGGATACAGACATGACTTTAATACACACCTTTAATCCCAAACAGCACCATCTAATCAAGGGGCAGACAAAGTGAGGAATCAGAGACAGATTTGACAGAATGAGTAATGAGATAGAATATGCCCAATCTTACCAGAGCAGTCAGGGAAAGAAAGGCTACTCAAGAACAGTACAGGGAGAGAGAAGGGACTTAAGTGTGGTACAGCTCAGTGACTGTAGTTGGGTGTAGTTGAGTTCATGCTGTTTCTTTCAGGTCTGTTCAGTTAGTGCAGTTCCTTCCTGGAGTTCAGAGACAGTTAGAGCAATTCAGTGAGAGGCTGAGAGAAAACAATTTCAATCAGTCAGCTTGGAGAGTTGTTTTGAGCCAGAACTGCTGGGTTGAGCTAGAAAGAACTAGAAAGAGTGAGCTTATTCAACAGTAAGTCTCAGAGGCTGAAACATTCTAGGCCTAGGTTAGCAGGTGGAGGCTAGAAACTGAAGCCTTCAAGGTCCAGGCTTGCAGAAGATTAGATTGTACAAAGGCTAGAAACTTCCAGGCCTAGGCCCAGGGAAATGCTCTGGGCTCAGGCCAAGCCATGTATTTGTATAGCTTGTGTATAGCTCTCATCTCATCCACTCATCACAGGAAATAAAAACATCATATTGTGACTGACTGATCAAAGGGTTCTATGATCTTTTCTGCATTAGTACTTGTCTTATGTTAGTTATGGCTTTATGGCTGTGAAGAGACACTATTACCCAGCAAGTCTTATAAAGGAAAACATTTAATTGGGGCTAGGTTATAGTTTCAGACAACTTAGCCCATTTTGACATGGAGGGAAACAGAGAGGCATGCAGGCAGCCGTGGCGCTGTGGAAGGAGCTACAAGTTCTACACCTTAATCTGCGGGCAGCAGAAGGAGGTTGTGACACTGGGCCTAGCTTGAGCATAAGAGACCTCAAAGCCCATCTCTACAATAACACACTTTCTCCAACAATAGTGCCATTGCCTATGGCCCAAGCATTCAAATACATAAATATATGGGGCTCATTGCTATTCAAACCACCAGAAGATTCAGATGATCAATCTGTATTTCCTAGGTTTGGCTGTAAGCAAATAACATTGTTAATATTTGTAGATTCTGCATGTCTGAATACGCAGAAAGCTACAAATTGACATGTGAGAGGAAAGTAATGGAGATGCCAGGAGAATAACAAGATACATGGAAACACAGCAAGGCAAATGCTCAAGGAATCTGTTAAGCTTGGATAGGTTTAAAGAAGGTAGCTGTTCTTAAATGCCTGAGGTAAGAAGTTATCTTAGCATTTGATTTTCAACAGCACAGGGTGCCGACATTCAGTGAATAAATAAAGCTGTACAAGGATCTCCTGACTTTGTAAGAAATAATCTAATTATAATGTGAAGTACCATGTGTCTGAGAGGGTAAATTAGGGATTTCTCTGACATAAAACTTTTGCCTCACCTCCAATAGTTTGTCACACTGGGAAAGACCTTACATCCAAAGACCTTCAATCCAAACTCACATCGAATGTGAAAAAATAGCATGCAGCTGCAGTGAATCTGTTTGCTTATTTTGAAGTAAAATAATCTCTTTTGTACAATTACAAATAGAGCTGATAAAATGGGGTGATGGTTATGTATATATGATATATGGGATATATTTATAATATAATTATGTATATTAATAGCATATATAAATATATATTAAACAATATATATATTTACATATTATACATTTTATGTTAGAAATGTTATAGTTAATAATATATAGTTATATATTATAGTTGCAGTAATATTATATATAGTATTATAAATATATAGTAAGAAATAGATACATACTTAGTTATATATGTATATATATGAGATAAACCAGCATTTATTAAATTCAGGATGCTGTTATTTCCTGTTCTTCCTCTCCCTCATCGTCCATTTTTCCTTCTCTCCCACCCTCCCTTCTTCCTTTCCTGCCTCCCTCCATATTTCCCTCTTTCTGTAAATGAATTGTGTGATTATTAAACATAGTCTTGGACTCAATGACATTTAGGCTATGTCACTTCTGTAGTGGTAGACAGAGGTAGGACTAATTTAGGTGGTCTTGGGATTGTAGGCTGGTCATATGTGTTTACCCAACATGCATGAGACCCTGGGCTCTCTCCTTAGCAGCACATGACCTGGTCTTGGTAGTAATGCCTAAAATTACAGAACTTAAAGATAAAACCTGAAAGATCAGGAGTTCAAGGTCATTACTACTATGTAGGAGTTTACTTTTGGCTGAAATACTTGAGACATATCTCAGATGGAACAAGGAGAAGCAGAAGGAGTGGGAAGGAGGAGCAGGACAGTGAGAAGGAGGAAGGGGACTAAAGGAAGGAGGCTGAGGAGAGGGCGGAGGAATGCTTTCATGAATTTTCTGGTAATGGCTCCCTCCCCCACAGCATTTTGAACATAGTGGTGCTCTCTTCAGTCACCCAACACAAATGAGCCACAAATCAACACAAATATATATGGACTATTAGACTATACATTCCATTTAGAATTCAAAACAAACTGGATATTGTTAATATTTATAAACTCCATTAGTTACTTTAAAATACAAAATAGAATATACTTGTATTAAAAAATCATGTAAGTGCAATGGATGGCTTTTAAAACTAGTCCCCAATCAGTGCACATACCCTGCCCTGGTTGTTGTGGGGCGTGCTGGCTGTGGTGGTCTGGATGTGAACACCCCTCGACTTTAGGGTCATTTATTTGTATCCTTCATTGCCAGTTATGAACTGTTTGGAAGGATTAGGAAATGTGGCTGCACTAGACAAAGTGTATCCTTGTTGGAGGAACTGTGTTATCAAGAGGTTGGATTTTGAGGTTTCAAAACCCCATGACAGGCCAACCTAGACCCTGTGCCTGTCTCTGCCTGCTCAATGTTCAAAATTCCAGCCTGCCTGCCACTGTGCTCCCCACCATAAGAATAATTCTAATCCTTTACAACTATAAACAAGGCCTATATTAAGTGCATTCTTTTGTAAAATCTATTTTGGTCATAGTGTCTCTTCACAGCAATAGAACAGTGACTAAGATACTGGGAAATGTGTACTTTCACAAAGTTGTCACTTTAGGATGAGATTGCTACACTGACACAATGCAAGTGAGTTACCAAAAGCATTTGCATGGAAGGCCCCATGCAAGACTCTCCCTACAGCCCCTCTTTCTTCCTTTCTTTTCTATTTGGTTCCTTAACTTTTTAAAATTAGATTTTAATTTGCACAATTTGGGATCTTAAAGATACCTACACCTTTTACATATGACATATCTTAAACTATTTGTTACTGGGAAAAAAATATATGACCATAATCAATTTTAGAATGTGCAAAGGACAAGCTATTTGTTATCACTGTTTCCCCTAATTACTTTCAAATTAATATTTCTAAACTTTCTACGATAAAAATATTCCAAAGTAGTCATCAGTCTCTTGGATTCTAAACACCTACGTATATCTAGGCATATGTGGGCTATCCTGGGCAAAGGGTAACACACAGTAACATCCTTGGCTTCTTCATGGTGAATACAAGTAGCACCCACTCTGACAAAGACAGCACATTGTGTATCTAGATATGCTCACTTATCCTTTGCTGAAAATGAGGAAAGCAGAACTGCCCCGTGTTGAGAATAACATCATTGGGGATTAGTGCGTATGACTCAAACTGTGAGAATACAGGATTCTCAGAAAAAAAAGAATGCTTTATCCATTATGGTCAGGTATAAGGTACAGAGAAACACTGATGCCTAATCTGTGTCTTTTTAGAGTTCTGGATGAAGGCTGTCCTGACTTGATTGTGTTTGATTAAGTTATTTGTTTTTTGTTTTTGTTGTTTTTGTTTTTGTTTTTGTTTTTTGCTTTACCACTAAAATTCTTAGGACCTCATTTGACTTGAAAATCCTTGTGGCCACATTAAACCTACAAAAGTTTGCCATTTATGTAATTCAGAGTTATGAATAATCAGTCTTCTGGTGCAATCTTCAAAGGCACTCTCTGGGTATTTCCACACAGCTTTAGAGAGCACGTAATTCTTTGAGATTCAGGGAATCCGGTGAAGCAAAGACCCTGACTGGTTTGTCCTAGATCCTTGGCATTACTCCTCACAGATACAGAGCATGAAGTCTTGTTGTATAAACCCAGCACATTTGAATGTGGCTCAAATTCATGGAGAAGGTCTACACAGAATAATGGTTTTGTTTGTTTTTGCTTTAAAAAAGCAAAATTATTTACTTTACAGGTTGGTGATATAATTTCAGTAGTTAAACACCGCATGTTTCTTTTTACACATATATGCAATCATTGATATTATCTGAATACGTGCATCTCTATGTTGAGAAGTAACAGGTATTTCAAAGTGTTGTTTTAAAAGTCACTTAGCAAATTCAGCTTGCCCTTACAAATATTACAATTTGTTTGGATTGAAATTTTGAGTTGTAAATGATATGACAACCCCCCTACTAATGCACAAAAATACAGGAGATAAAATGTAATTTATCTGATTTGCTACTGCAGCTAGCCACATTCAGAGTGGAAAGCATTGCTTGAAGAACACAATCTAATTAAAATGCCTGGAGAATGAGTGGGTGTCCAAAAATTAATCACTTGACTTTTTCCTTGTATAGCACTTCTGGTACACAAACATTATATGCTCCAGATCAAAATGAAATAAACAGCCCAGCTCTACAGCTGGAAAATTCTGTATCATGGGTTTTATTAATGAGTCGCATGGTCTTGTGTTTCTATCAGGAATGCAAGGAGACAGGGAAAGAGATTAATGATGAATGATGTTCTTAAAAGTAAAATAAATAAAATGAAATAAGCTAGATAAAAGATGCTTCTCAGTCCTCCCTGGTAATAGTCATCATTTTCCCACTGAATGTGTCTGACTTTTCCACCCAAGCATATTCCATATCTGGCATTGTAAATTGTTACTTCACGTCACTTCCTCCACTGTAATATACAAATTTCAAACTCCAGCTTGTAGAGTGCTGACATTTATTTGGTGAGATTTATATTCATTTTAAAAAGTGTAGCTGTCAACATATGAGAATCATTTTGATTTTACACCTGGCATGAGAGTCTGTGTCTTTCTTTCTTTTTAATAAAAAAAGCCCAGAGAAAAGTAGGAAATCTAACATTTTGTCAGCATGAATTCACAGTTTTTTTACGTTTGCATCTTACTTCATTGTTGTATTCTTAAAAGTCACATTCATGTATGTGTATGTTTCACAGTATCCGCATATGTTTGTGTACATGTACTGTATGTGTTGGTGTGTGCACATATATGTATACATATATGTGCATTTCTGTGTATGCCTGTTCCTATGTGTGTCCATGTCCATGTATGTGTGTATTTGTTGTGTATGAGTGTGTTACATCTGTGTGTATGCATATTTATCTAAATGTTTGCATACGTATGAGTATGTGTATTATGTGCATGCAAGTTCATGTGTATACATCTGTGTGTATGTATGTTAATGGGTGTGTGTGAGAAAAATTACATCACTACATATATTAGTAACTTGTCTGCTGACATAATGAAACACTGACCAAAAGCAAAATAAATCAAAGCAAAAACAAGCAACAACAACAAAACAAAACAAAAATAGGAAGGAAAGTGTGTATTTGAATGTCTTATAGCATCACTGAGGGAAATAGGAACAGGAATATGGAGGCAGAAGCTGCAGCAAGGACAATGAGGAAACTCTTTGCTGGCTTGTGTTTTAATCTCTCACCTTGCTTTCTAACCCAGGCCTACCCGCCTAGGACGGTGGCACTCACAGGGGGCCTGGGCTCTCCCACATGAATTCACACCATTTCCCACAAATATTCTCCAAGGCCAGTCTGATAGAGACACTTCCACAACTGCTGTTACCTCTTAGCAAGTGACTGTAGCTTCTGGAAAGCTGGCAGTGAAAACAACCTACTGGGTTCCATAGAATCCTACATGTAGCACTGGAGGTTTCATCAGTAATGGGCCCATATGAGAAACAGCATGAAAAATAATTATCCATGAGGAAAAATGATAGTCACACTGCAGGGAAGTGCGCAAAGACAAAGGAAGGGAAGAAATAAAAACTGAGAAAAAATAATGTACCAGGCACAGAACGTCATGACTAAACACTAAACCATCAAAAAATGTACCAGGCACAGAACGCCATGACTAAACACTAAACCATCTTACTGAGCACAAGGAATCCACCTACCATGGCTGCATATTGTAACTCTGTGACAGTCCAGAAGAAACAGGATTGGAGAGCCACCATAGAGGCACAAACAGTTGTCAGGCGCTTAGGGAGGAAGGAAAAAGGGATGGAAGACTGAGCCAGAAAGAAATTCTAAAATCGTTGATACTTGACTTATGATCAAGTTCTAATTCAATAAACATCATAAATGCAAATTAATAAAACCCCAAATAGCATTTAATAATGTCACAGCTTAGCTTAAAATATCTTAATTTTAAGCCCCCCCCCACCCCCCGCTACAAACTGTAATTCTACAGTGGGAACAACTCATGTGAAATATACCCAAGTTTAATCTAAAGTACTGAATATTTTGTGGTATTTGTTGAACATTGCCTTAGGAAAAAAATAACAACAACAATTGCATTGTGTTTTCACATTGTAATGAAGTTGAAAAATACTGTTTGCTGGGATGAAGCATGGTGGACAAAAATCATTTTACATGGTTAGAACCTGCAGAGAACACAGGCTAAGGAGTGAAACTTAAATGTAAACTGAGGACTGTTGTTAATAGTAGTATGTGTACTTAAAATATTGAATGAACATGTTCAATAATATAACATAAAGCACATATTTTTATCACTTTTTAATTTAATTTTATTTTATTTATTCATATTACATCTCAATGGTTATCCCATCCCTTGTATCCTCCCATTCCTCCCTCCCTCCCATTTTCCCCTTACTCCCCTCCCCTATGACTGTGACTGAGGGGGACCTCCTCCCTCTGTATATGCTCATAGGGTACCAAGTCTCTTCTTGGTAGCCTGCTATCCTTCTTCTGAGTGCCACCAGGCCTCCCCATCCAGAGGACATGGTCAAATATGGGGCACCAGAGTACGTGTGAAAGTCAGACCCGACTCTCCACTCAATTGTGGAGAATGTCCTGTCCATTGGCTAGATCTGAGTAGCGGTTTAAAGTTTACTGCACATATTGTCCTTGGCTGTTGTCATAGTTTGAACAGGACCCCTGGGTTCAGATCTGCCTATCATAATGTTCTTCGTGTAGGTTTCTAGGGCCCTCTGGATCCTTCTATTTTGCCATTCTCCCATGCTTCTCTCAATTAGAGTCCCAATAGGATGTCCTCCCCTCTGCCCCACTTTCCTGGTAAGTGAAGACTTTCATGGGACATGCCCCTTGTGCTAGTGAAGCACATATTTTTATTTATTGTATATTTGGCTGTAATAATGAGGGGGAAAGACATATTGTTGAGTTCCAGCTTTAATTCATGGTGGTTTGATTAAATGTAAGGAGTTATTTAAATTTTCCTGTATCTGTTGAGGTTTGCTTTTGTGACCGACTATACGGTCAGTTTTGGAGAAGGTTCTGTGAGGAGCTGAGAAGATGATATATCCTTTTTTGTTGGATGAATGTTCTGTAGATATCTGTTAGGTCCATTTGATTCATGATGTCTGTACATTAGTTTCATTATTTCTCTTTTTATTTTCTGTCTCAATGATGTGTCCATTGGAGAGAGTGGGATGTGGAAGTCTCATATCATTAAGGCATGAAGTTCAATGTGTGATTTAGGTTTAGTAATGTTTCTTTTATGAATATGGGTCCCCTTGGACTTGGGGCAAAAATGTTCAGAATTGAGATGTCCTCCTTGTACATTTTACCTTTGATGACAATGAAGTGTCCTTCCCCATCTCTGTTTATTAGTTTTGGTTAATAGTCTACTGTACTACATACTAGAATGGCTACTACAGCTTGCTTCATGGGTCCATTTGCTTGGAAAACTCCTTTCTAGCCCTTTACTTTCAAGTAATATCTATCTTTATTGCTTAGGTATGTTTCTGTTTTGTTTTTTGAGACAAGGTTTCTCTGTGGTAGCCTTGGCCATCCTAGACTTGCTTTTGTAGACCAGGCCAGCCTCGAACTCACAGTGATCCACCTCCCTCTGCCTCCCAAGTGCTGGGATTAAATGCGTGCACCACCATGCAACAGAATGATGAGTCCATTTTTTTTTTTTTTTTTTTTTTTGCATCCATTCTGTTAGCCTGTGTGTTTTTATTGGGTAGCTGAGGCAATTGATGTTGAAAGATATTAATGACCAGTAGGTGTTAATTCCTGTTATTTTGATGTAGATGATGGTAGTATGTGAGCCCCTTCTTTTGGCTTTGTGGATGTGGGGTTATTTCCTGTGTTTTCCTGGGTGCAGTTAGCCTCTTTGAATTGGGGTTTTCCTTCTAGTATGGTCTGTAGGGCTGGATTTGTGGATAGATAATTTTAAACTGGATTTGTCATGGAATATCTTGTTTTTCTATCTATGGTGATTGATAGGGTATATTTGCTGGGTATTTTAGTCTTGGTGGGCTTATGTGGTCTCTCAGTGTCTTTATGGCATCTCCCTAGACCCTTCTGGCTTTCACAGTCCCTGTTGAGAAGTCAGGTGTAATTCTGATAGGTTTGTCTTTATATGTAACTTTGCCTTTTTCTCTTGTAGCTTCTAATATTCTTCCTTTATTCTGTACATTTAGTGCTTTGATTATTATGTGGCAGAAGAATTTTGTTTTCTGGTCCAATCTATTTAGAGTTTTGTAGACTTCTTGTATATTGATGGACATTTCTTTCTTTAGGTTGGGGAAGTTTCCTTCTATGATCTTGTTGAAAACATTGTCTGGGCCATGGAGCTGGGGGTGTTCTTCTTCTGTTTCTATTATTGTTAGGTTTTGTCTTTTTGTTGTGTCCCAGATCTTTTTGGATGCTTTGTGTCAGGGATGTTTTAATTTTAACAGTTTCTTTGACTGATGTATTGATTTCTTCAGTCCTATTGCCTATACCTCTTGTAGTCTGTTGGTGATTCTTGTGTTTGCATTTCTTGTTCACTTCCCCAGGTATTCTATCGCCAGGACTTCCTCAGCTTGTGTTTTCTTCATTGCTTCTCATCCCATTTTTAGGTCTTGAACAATTTTATTAATTTCTTTCTCCCATTTGATTGTATTCAATTCCTTCATCTGTTTGATTGTTTTTTCCTTTATTTCTTTGAGGGATTTATTGTTCTCCTTTCAAGCCTCTATCACTTTCATAACCTCAGATTTAAGATAATTTTCTTGTGCTTCAGATGAGTTAGTATGTCCAGGGATTGCTGAATCAGGATAGCTTGGTTCTGGCCTTGGGATTGGTTGCTTATGTGCTTATGATCACCTCTTGCCATCTGGTTGTCTCTGGTGTTAACAGGCCTGATGGTCTCTAATGGCCACGCAGTTTGGAAGTTGGCAGAAAGGGCTCTAAGCTAAATGTTTTTCTGGCCCACACAGACCTCCTTAGGTTGACAAATGGACCATGTGGGTGAGAGTCCAAGTACCTCTCACCTCTTCTGGCCTTGTGATAGGTGAAAAAGGCAGATCTCGAGTCAGCATAGAGAGGGATATATGCTGAATGTTCCATGGTCTCTCTATAAGCTCCCCACTGGCCTTCTCAGGATAGCTGACAATGAGAGTTGAGTACTCCCCACCCCACCCCCGCCCCGACAGCTCAGCTCTCTGTTAGCTGTATCCCATGTGGGATGGGTAAGTCAGGCATATGTTGAGCTAGCTGGTTTTGACAATATGAAGTCAGTTGGGTATCAGCGAATGGGTGCTAGCTTTATGTATCCAGATTCAGTCTTATGGTGGCCAAGCAGGCGCTGTGCTTCTGACACTCAGATTCATCTGGGCTCTACCATCTTGGATCTACCATCTTGGATACTCATATGGTCCCGCTAGTCTCAGCAAGAGGACCACTAGCACCGTGGAATGGGGTTGGGATGATAATCCAGGTTATCTAGATGCTGCCCTGGGGAAGTGGGAGGGATCACAGGTCTAATTCCTAAAGTAGAGCTTTGGATCTTATGAGACTCCTCGACCCTGCACCTAGGAGACAAGAGCTGGGAGCCTGAAACCGTGCCTCCCCAGCTCCTGGGATGTCCCATCCCACCCAGAAAATACCAATGTTGGTGTTTTGTGGTTAGCTGATAGGTTACTCACCACCATAACTGCAATCCTGGTCTTCTGCCACTCAGATAAACTACACACTGGCCAATACCATCTTGTTTGTTGGCTGAATCAAATTTTAAGTAGCAAGACCCATACAACTTTGCTTGCTTTGCTGTTGCTCTTGCCTGTTGCTTTCATTTGTATTGAATAGTCAATTTTACTAAAGCAGCAGCAAATTAGATATTACAGAAGCAAGAAGTCCTGCACAACACTTTCAAAAGAAAAGCACAATCTACATGGTAGCAGAGAGGTTTCTTTATAGAGAAAAGATCTATCAGGACTCTTATTAATTGGAATTTCTAGAGAAACATCTTGGTTGCAGCAAGAATAAATTCTAAGAATTATTTTTGGGTGTTAATTGAATAATATCCTATTATATTCTTTATGGAGAAGTAAATACTTTACATGTAATATAAAGACATATTGAGAAATATCTGACTCACACATATGATTTACATGCAAACATTGCTACCCCCAACCTATATAGTTAAAGAAATAACTGTGATAACTACACAATGCTCTGAATTAGCAAATTATTTAAATCATATGAAATCTACACTTTTGCTTTTGAAAGTGTCTTATAGGTAGTTAATGTAGACACAGTGGATTACATACAAATTTGGGTGTGATATGAGATAAATTAACAATAAAATTTTATGCACTATCAGCACATGTATCAGCACATCTATTAAAAGTTCACAATTTTCTTCATTGTAACTTTTAGATCCAATTCATGTCATTGGAAGCCCATTGAAATTTTAGTGTCTCAGTTCTTTTAAATATTAGAGCTAAGTCATTGGTTTCCTACTTTTCTGGGACTGCTTACTTTCATGTAAAAAGAACTTAGTTGTGTGTCATATGACACAGAAGGATGGCTGGATAAGACACTGAGAAAATATTCCACAGCTTCCTACTGAATGACAAGACATGACCATTACTCTCAATGGTTAATACAGACTTTTTATAGTTATACAAAATTTTACCATGATTAATCAGAAGCACAGGGAGAAGAGACAGGAATGACCCAAGTAGCTTCAGATGACAAGTGGATTTCTTAGAGTAATACGTGTGAACCTTCAAGAGAACCTTACAAAAATAATAGCCATCTAAGAGGTCAAAGGGTCTGCCTTCCTTCCTTCCCACCTTCCCTCCCTCCCTCCCTCCTTCCTTCCTTCCTTCCTTCCTTCCTTCCTTCCTTCCTTCCTTCCTTCCTTCCTTCCTTTCTTCGTGTTGCTATTAAAACTACAGAGTCAAATTAGGAAACTACAAATAAGAACATATAAATAAGAATCTATTTTTAAAAAATCTGTTACAGTTGTGGTAAAAGGTAAGGTGGCATGGTTGATGGCCGGGGAACATTTCCACTGAGAAATATAGAACAGTAGCCATTCACAAAAAATCACAGCCCCTCCATGATATGATTTTTTAAAATGTTTTTAGAATCTCTCTGTGCTTCATAAAAATTTCCACTAAACAATATCATAGAATAGATCCTTTATGGAAGTAAATGAGCTTTCTTTTTTATTTGCCAAGAATAAATAATAGAGGTTGTCAAAAATGAATGAAAGGAAATATTACAAATTCAGGTTGGGATACAAAGTAAACTCTCGATGCCATATGGTCACTATAAGCCACTTTGAGTTGCTTTGAAATTAATTTTCACTTTTTCATGATGACTTAATCTGTGTGTGAATAGAAATCACAATGAACAATTAGGTTCTCTGCAGAGGGAGCTCAGGGCAAGAGAGGATTCCCAGAGTTAGACCCAGGAGTTTATATTGGCTGGTCAAAAAGGGACTGGCCTTTGCATCTAAGGACTTGACAAAGAACTGAAAAAGGAACTCCTGATCTTACTTTGCAATATTCAGTAATACACTGGTCTTTTCCTGAACAGAAGGCTTAGGAGATCTCTTAACTTTTGCTGCTCTCTGGTATTATGAGGGAGATTAGATCCTACTTTGTGTTAAGATTCATGCTCTTATCAATAAAGAATGTGTAAATGAACCAAGAAAACCAGCAAGCAGATGAATTACTCAGAGGAGGAATCAAAGGCATGTAAGTGGCAAGCAACAGTCACACAGGAATGAAGACATCACTAGGAAAGGCTAGAATGTCTCCTTTATGAGTAAGAGGCAATGCATTAAGGAAAGTTTCAGGGAAGGCTACTTGATTGTCTCCTTCCTTTATGTAATTGAGTATCAGGTATTGAGGCTGCACCAAAGTTGCAATAATCAGAACCAAATAATCAGGAGGTGACGTAAGGAGTACTGTGCAATGGAATCAACTTCTCTTTTAGAATCAACTTCTGGCTAGTATTGTCCTTGGAACATCTTATAATGGTTTTTAGGTGAAGGTTTGAAAGAGTCTATCTGTTCTGGGGTTTCCTGACTGTCACTTGTTTTAAAGATCTAGAAAGATTCGGGGGGGGGGGGATACAGAATATACCCTCATGTGATTAGTAAGAGCAAGGCAAAGGTTTTAGAAGAAGGTTGGCCATCGTTCAATTTCCTGGTGAGTAACTGTGTCACACTGAGAGCAGAGAACCTAGGTGAAATTAAACACTTTGTTGCAGGCTACAGAAAAATGAATGATGAATATGTATAAAATCTACCAATATTTCCTCCTTTTAAGTCATATAAATCATATTATGGGCCAGAAAGATAGCTTACTAAGAGCACTTTGATGCTGAGCTTGGTGATGTACAACGCCTCTAATTCCAAATCCAGGTAATTCAGTGCACTCTACCGGTCCCTATTAACATCCTCAACACTGTGGGATATACAGATAAGACAGACACACACACACACACACACACACACACTCATGCACACACACTCATGCACACACATGCACAAACACAGACAAACACACAGACCCACAAAAATGCATAAAATTAAAAAACTGAGTCATATTTGTATACATCTATATGTATGCTTATGTGTATGTATAAATGAGTGTCTGGATGCCAGGATGTGCATGTCACAGCACATGTACGGGGTTCAGAGAACAACTTCTTGAAGCTGGTTCTTACCTTCCTCTTTAAAGGAGGTTTAAGGAAGTGTTTTTAATCCACTGTACTACATATTCTATACTAGGTAGTTTATGAGGTTCCTTTAAAGTCTCCTATTCCTACTTTTCATTTCACAGTAATAGTCCTGGGATTAAGGATGTGTGTTACCACATCTGATTGTGTGTGTGTGTGTGTGTGTGTGTGTGTGTGTGTGTGCAGTTCTGGATTTTCCAACTCAGATCAACAGGCCTATATGACAAGCAGTTTTAACTACTGAGCCATCTTTCTGACTATTTTTTAAAAATTATTTTTAGTATCGTGAAAATTTATCATATAGTTTTAATGTATAATTTTTTAAAGTATTGAAATGTTCATGGGAAATAAGAATTGCTAAAGACAAAACACAGTTCATTTTCCTAGGACTCTACCTGGAAGTCAGACCTATAAAATATAAATTATTAGCACATGAATTTCTTTATCTTTTACTCCTATGTGTATCTTAAACTTTAAATACTTTAAAATATGTAAAACATTTGTACAAGAAAATCAATGGATATCACTGAACATCATCACAATTGTTTTGAGAAGGCTGGTACTCAGGACAATAACAGAAATATTTATCTCAGTGTATAGAACATTAAAAGATTATACTATTTTTAGAGATGACTACAACTGCTTAGAAACACCATTCCAATGGCAGCATCCACTTTCCATGAGCAATCCGGTGTTTCTCTTCCTTGAATCTTGTTTGAAAAAAAATTGGTTTTCTAAACATGGGCCCCATTCTTAAGTAGTCATGTATGTCTTCACTCTTCTCACAGAATACTACACTGATACCACAATGGAAGAAAACTAGGCTGGCCTCCAAGAAGGAGATATCATATAGAAAAGATCCAGGTGAATGCTTTTACAACTACCATGTGCATGCAAGAGTGGACTTCTAGATCAGCCAACCTTAGACTAGTGGCAACTTCTTGACCACAGACATACAGCTATCTTGCTCGTTGAGATTTAAGAAGTTATAAATTATTCTTATTTTAAGACAACAGAAATGGAATTATGAAGCCAACATGATCAGAAAGATTCAATCATAGATGTTATGCTTTAACTACGTTGATCCAATAAAGCATAATCAACACTGGAAGTTATTAAGTACATATACTGATATTCTACTTTGCTATAGTTTCTCATATGTGAAATATATAAAAATCAGAATCATTGAATGGACAATTCTATCTATCATTTATCTAGCTATTTATATTTCTATATCAATAAATATATAGATATATGTTTTGTGGGCATAAAAATATATTTAACTCTGGATTACCACATAATTATATGAAGGAAAATAGGTGTTTCTGTTTGTGTACTTTAACTTTATAAAAATGTAATTAGGGAGCCTGGCATGGTGTCACACTCCTTTTTATCCCAGCACTCTTGAGGCAGAGGCAAGTGGATCACTGTGAGCTCAAGGGCAGCCTAGTTTACAAAGCGAGTCCAGGACAGTCAAGGCTACACAGAGAAACCCTGTCTCGAAACATCCCCCCCCCCCAAAAAAAAGCAGTTAGGTTTGGAACGTTTAGCCTTTGTTCTTCTGAAAACACTGACCTTTACTAAAAGCCCAGCATCAGTTTTGGATCTGCCTCACAAGAGGGCATCTGGACTGGGCTGGGCAAAGGCCCCAAAGACCAGGGGCTGTCATCACTGTCATCAGATATACTTGAGTAGCTTCCATTGCCTTTATCTAGGGCCATAATTTAACCAAGAGCATTTTTGTAATTTATTAAATTGGATTTCTGACCAGCTCAAAGTCAATGAGCCAAAATACTAGATAATTGCCAAGGCAACCTGATAAAAATCACTTTACAGTGCACAGCTGGCCAGGGTTGAAAGCTGTAGCTAAATCCTCCAGTCACGTCTAGGCTCAGTCACCCTCAGGACCACCTGAAAGGATGTTATTCATAGAAACTACATGACAAATCCTCGTGTTTTTAATACTTCAAATGTGTTCTTTTGATCCTATAAGCCCCTGCACTCTCACAGAATATTTTCACAAAAAATGAAAAGTCAAGTGGTATTTTGGTCCATTGGTGTATTTTCATGAACACATACTTTGGTGTGTATTAGCAGTTTAGAGCACCACATATTTTGGTGCTCTGAGTGCAGATGAGAAATTCTGTCCTTGCAGTCTGACTTTTTGCTATGTAATAAATTTTGCAAGAATATTCATGGAGCTATACTGAACTCTCAAAAGTGTTTCTAAATATGACAATATTGCAGGCATTCACAGAATCTGGTAAATGTCTTTATGAAATTTTGACAAATGACTACATTTTCAGAATTTGATTCACTAAATAGCCTATTTTCGTTACCTGCATATATTTTATAAACTTTGATCATTACTAAGGTACATATATTTAAATGTTTATTAATTATTTATGTCCTTTAGGAATTTATTTCTTCTCAGAAATTGTATTTTTTCTTAGGTCAATCAAGGTTAAATTCTTGCCTGCACTAAGACAAATAGCAACTTCTGGCCTCTCAGAGCCTCCTGGAGATGATTATGTTCTTAGCCACTCTCTCCACTCAGGGGCAGGTGAACACGGAAACTAGAACTCCCAGACATGGGAACTGTGATAGCACTTTAGCCCGGGCTCAGCCTCCAGCACCTACTCAAAAAGGAATCTGAGGCCCCCAGAGCTTTCTGGGAGGGCATGGGGAATGCCAATGACCCCGAACCCTGCTTTTTTTCTTTGAAGCCTGTCACCCAGGTTCAGTGTGTTCTATACTGGTGTTTCCACATTCTGGAGAAAAGCAACCCTCACCCTGGGCAACACATCACCCTCCTGGACCTTGAGTGAGTTCACAACCACAGCAGGAGTAAGAGAGAGAACAGAAGGCCACAAAGGCCATGACCTGGCCTGAGCATCACCTGGGAGGCCTAGGTCAGGAAGCATACAAAGCCGAGGCTGCCTCCTATGCCCCTTTACCCTCACATCTCCCACTGACTTCCTCCATCCTATGATCTGAAGCAAATAAATTATCCTCTGATCACAGTAAAGTTTTCAATTGAGGTCATAATTTAGAACTTGCCTTATAAAATTGAAAGTATGTCTGGCAATTCTTTTCATGGTTCTGCCTTGTTTGTTGTTTTAGAGACATGCTCTCTGCCAGCCTGACTCTGAATCTTAAGAGCTGAGACTTGTGATATCACACATGGCTCCTTTTTAATTTTCTAATTTTTAAAAGCACACAATCATCAGAGGGCAAGAAATTCTATGGAAGCTGCACGCCTGTAATCCCAGCACTCAGGGAGGCAGAGGTAGGTGAATTTCTGTGAGTTTGATGCCAGTCTGGTCTACAAAGCAAGTCCAGGACAGCCAAGAAACCCTGTCTAGAAAAAACAAAAAACAAAAAAAGAAAAAGAAACAAGTATGAAGGTTATGAATTTCCATGAACTCTTTATACATTTTTAATTAGATATTGTTTTTAAAGTATTTTCTAGAATTACCTTTTTATGTTAAAATTAAAATTGAAATCTGTGTGCTGTGTTTGAGATAATACAGTATGAATATCTGATCCATCTGGTAATATAATGCTCTATAAATATTTCTACAGAAGAAAGTGAGAACGCCGACTATAAATACAGCCAAGATGAGAAAATTTATTGAGTATTTTGAGTTTTGCATATTGCAGTTGCAATGCATTTTACTTTTTAGCTACAAAATACATTTTATTGTTGGAAGAAAGAAGAAAATGAACATATTTTTCCTGAAGAAAAAGACAGCAGAAAGCATATAAGAGGAAAATTTCCTTTATAATTAGATGGCACCATTTTAGTGTTGGGACTTAGCCAGATCATAAGCTCAAGATTTTTAGGCAATAGAATTATTTTACCTTGTAACTACACAATACGTTTCAATTAAAAAGTGAATTGAATTCACTTAATCCAAAGGCTATATTCTGAATGCATTGCAGTCTACCAGAAGCTCCCACATACATAAAATAATGTTTGGTTGTTTAAATTCAGTAGTTGGAAGAAAAGGAGAAATTATTCCTCAAATCTCCTGAAATACAAATCCTCAATTAACATACATTGATTTTTTGCAAATATATACTTTGTATCTTATTTTATGTATAATATTAGTAAGTTTTTTTTTCTGATGAGCTTAGTGTAAACGGGTGAAAAAAGATCACAAAATACAATGGATATTCCAAAATCGTTACCTACCTATACTATCAGAAGTTATTTCAAACCTAATTTTGGGTGACATTTTTAAAATATTTACTTCAATGAGATTAATGGTTACTAAACCTATTAAATCTGGAATATGTGGATAATGATTTTAGAATTAATAAAAATGAAACACTTATTTTCTACACACTTCCTATCATATTTGAAATAATAAATATATTAAATGTTGACTTTTAAAAAGTCGTTTTGTTTTTTAATGTTGAATTTCAAAAAAATTCTGAATGTTACCCAAAATATTTCTGACATAGTTACTTTAAACCTTTTTAACTGTTGCAAGTGATAACTAACTTAAAAATAAGTGTTTATATAAACTTTATATTTTCTAGTTTGGGAAAGTAATATTTTATTATATTATAAACCTTAGAGATAATTAATTTCTTTTTTACTAGTTACTATTGCAGAATGCCCTAGAACGGATTGTTTTATAACATTAAATGATAATTAAGACACTTTTCAGTATGGTTCAAACAGTATATTCCATTTTCATACATAAACAAATATCTTTATATTACATCTGTAGCTGCATGTATATTTAAATGTAGACATTTTGAAAGGGCTTCCAACAGCCCATGTAAACTGCAAAATATGAGAAATGTTAAACAGGAAGTAAACAATGTTCCAATTACACCATATTGTGATATTTTATTCAAATAGTATCAGTTCCAAAAAATCATTTTCTAAAAATCCCATGTCATATCATGCTTCCACTTGCTTCTGAACTTGCCCTCCGTCTTCCACCCATATATGGCACATGAAAAGACAGGCTCAGAGCACGCAAGCCGCTTCTCTCCCCAGCACAGCCCTGAGTACCTCACGCACAGCTGACAGTCATCTTCATTTTCTATTTCTCTTCCTTGATGAATGTAGTTGAATTATACTGGGGGTAATATGTAGTTATTACTCATCCCAATTCTTAGCTTGCAGCTTTTAGCAGAATATGACCACTGTACTTCATGATACTGGTGGCTTCTTGTTTGATTCTTACGAAAGCCATATGATATTGATCTTTTCCTCACAGTCAAATCTAGAGGGATAATGCACCAAAGTCTCTCTCTCTCTCTCTCTCTCTCTCTCTCTCTCTCTCTCTGTCTCTCTTTTTAGCCTGAGAATAGATTTTTATATACACATGTCCATTTGAGTCCTTGATATTAGGCCCTATCTACTCATGTAGGCCCTACACCAAAAAAATAATGGAACACTTTCAGAAAAAAGAAAAACATATGATATGTAACTTGACATTTGTTAACTTGTTGCCTGTGGTGGAGTTTTTCTGATCAATCTCAGGGTTAATATTTTCAACTTTATATGAGAACCCTGACAGTAAAATAGGCACAATTTTTATCATTTACAATGTTTTATCTGTCACTGTCTTACATGTTACACAGATTGTGATCATTGACTCTATGATTTGGCACTTCGCAGAGAGAAGTCCAATGTCAAAATTCAATGAGTAAATTGTTAGAAGTTAATTTCACATGCCTATGGGCAAATGCTCAGTCTCAAGTCAAGTTTATTTTGGGGACATAAATTAGAATATTTTTTCTAAAATAATGTGCTAGAACTCTCAAACTGTTAGTAACATTCTAAGCAGATTCCATGTATGCTTTATAGGATAGTAACAAAAGCAGATGCATTTTAACACTGTACAATTCTGATGCTGTGATGTCCTTAAAAACACTGTCAAACTGTGCCTAGGAGCTAACGAACAGAAGCAAGCTGATGTTACAGAAGTCATCAACTTGGTAGTGTGCTGTCTTGTCCAAAAGCTCAAATGGGTGTTCTCCATTGCAACAGGCACACTTTCCCTGAATTACAACACAGTTTATGTGTTCCTTAGCTTTCTAAGATTTATTATATAACTGAGCATAATCTCATGAGCCTAGTTCTTCATTGTGCAACTGCTGTGCAGTCCCTAGAATAAAATGTTTTCTCAGAGAATGTCCCGAGAGGGCACGCACGGCTTTCTTTCAGTTGACTTGTTAGTAAAGGTGTTCATTTCCTAGTTGCTGTCTCTAGCATCAGCTAAACTCGGGTGGCTAATGCAGCAATGAAGTTGAAGTTTTCAGTAAACCGAAGCATCAAGCAGCTCTGACAGAACACCCCGGTGTTAGCTTCTCCTCCTCCCTGTTTGGTCAGTCTTTCATCTCTTATCTCCAGGAAGACTTTCTAAGTAAGCCACCTTCACATGGAATTCCCATGTTATTCCCGGGAGGAAGGCAGATTCAAGTGACAGCAGGAAACTTTAGAGACTGTTTGTGTCATTGCCTTGGTATGATCAAGGATAATAATGCCCCTAAGCATTAGCTGGGATATGCAGACAGCCCGTAGGCCACATACTTGGAGAGTGAGGAGCAGGCTCTGAGGGGGCGTTCAAAGTGGAGCCATGGATGACGGGAAGTGCAGGACAGAATCAACTGGTATAGACATTGTGCTTTATAGATACTGTGTTTTTCTTGGCTTCTGCACATACCTTCCTGAATACTTTGAATGTCATACCTAGTACAGGTGGCTCTGCATGAAGGGTCTCCAAGTAGGAGGGGACAAAATAAAGTATAAGGGGCCCTGTAACATAGAGGAAGATGTGTGCATTATGGAATTCCTCAGACAGGAAATACAAAATCTAGCAAAACAAATGAGCAAACAGCCATACAAAGATGGATTAAAAAGCCAAAACAAAATATATTATGCTATCTTTATAAAGAATTTTCTGGTTTTACTTTTAAATGTTGAAAAACAATATTAAGCTACAGATTACACTAGATGAGGAGGGACATGCTTCTTACTGCTGCATTCAGGGTTCTCATCTATGACTCATAGGATATTTTTTTCTATTACTAGCTGCTTTCTGTGAAGGTCTAACTTTTCCAAATTGCATGTCCCATGCACTGTTCATTTCAAAGGGATGCTATAATGTATTACCACAAAATCAATGGCAAAAGGAAAAACAAAACATCTATTAAGGAATTTGAGCATTGTAAATGTATGTTTCTTTCTGGATTTCCGCTTCTGAAATAATGACTCTGAGGCTTAAATGTATTTACAAAAGCTTGGACCAGTACAGCTGTGCTGGTTCCCTGACCTGCTCCTAACTAACATCCTGCCCCTTGTCTGCTGACCTCTGCCCAGTATAATAAATAGTGCCATCTTCCTCAGAGTACTGGGGTCAGTCTCCTGCACCTGGCTGTATCCCAGAATCCTTTCTGCCTCTCGGGCATCGCACTTTCTAGTCTACCTTTTCCTATAGACTGTAGTTCTTTGTTTTGTTTTGCTTTGATTGTCAGGACATTCTGTTTTTGTAATTCATGCACTGAAGCGGCCATGAGCCTTCAAAGTTCAACAAGTAATTTCCAGCTCTTACTGTTCTGTTGGCTCCTGTAGATTATTGACTTTAGGACCCTGCCTCAGCCTCAGCTCTGTCTTTAGGAGGCCTGCCTCTTTGTCTGGGTTTGTTTACAACTCCCTCTTTCTCCTGCAAACACCTCTTTTGTGAATTTAGCACCTACCTATATGTACAATGACTTCACCTGAAGATTCTAAACTAAGATCTCATCAGATCTGCAAAGACTTTATTAAGTCTGTGGCGAAGTGGGCCATTAAAAACTCAAGCAAATCCTCATTTTTAAAAAGTGAACAAAATAGTTCCAATCATGTAATGTCCTATGGCCTGTTTTTGTGCATTTTATTTCTAAAATCACATTTTTATTTTCCATCTAATTTATACATCTCCAAATGTATATCCTTTTGAAAAGCATATAAGATGTTGTTAAGAGCAAACAGAGGCACAGACTTAAAAGGTTGTTGTCACTGATGCATGGAGTTATGGATGGGGCTAACAACCAGAATTCTTCTGAGCCCCGTGTCTTCTGGTAATGCTGTCTGACTCTGATTGTCACACGGCAGGAAGCTCTACACAGCACTGGTCCACTTATGACACATTGCCTCAAACAAAACAGCCCACACAGGAAATTCCATCTAACACTGTCTTTCATGTAGCATATGACACTCCCAGACAGTAACACACTCCACACAGTATCGCCTTCTCTGAAGCACAGAAACCCAGACCACCACACTGCTTGCCACAAATCCTTCCACACAGAACTGCCTTCTATATAAAACAGTGAACCCCATATTCACAAAGCAGCCCTCTACACACAATATATGTCATACATGCGACACCTGACACATCTTTGTACTCTTCATGGAACCCAACAGTAAATTACAGATGCCAACCTTTCATATTTTGTGTCACACAATGCTCGATAATGTTTGCAGTTCTCAACAGAACACATGCAGTGCTTCCGTGCACACCCTCCCCTATTCTGAAGCAAAAAAATCCCTCCCTCTTCTCACATCTGAGAGTCCAAATGGACTTTCTGAAGCAGACAGATTGTCTCTATCTGGTTAAGCAGATGTCCTTCAAGTGGGCTGTACAGAGTGCCCCCACCCTCTGAAACACAGAGGCAAACATCCGAATGTGTACATCGCAGATGTTTGCATGTAGGTAGTGCTTTAGACTAAAAGTAGAGAATAGTGCTTTGGCTTTCTATATTGTTTAGGTTTATAGCTTAAAAGATATTTCTTCTAAGGACAAAAGTAGTTGTTATAGCTATGGCTGTGGCTTGGTAGGAGAGTACTGGTCTACAATGTTCTGAGTTCTATTCCCAGTATAACAGAAACAACAGAGAAAATAGATCCAAACTTAAATCCAAATTATATCCTGTTCTTCCCAAATGATTTGGCAAGAGCTCTAAACTTACCACTATTAAAATCCATACATTATAACTTTGTCATTAAAATCTATAATTTTCCCTTTTAATACCAACAGGAATAGTACAGTTGCAATGCTTTACATTTTAATCTAATGAAAACACAGCATTGTGTCTGGGCTCTGTCAGAAATCATGGACTCTCCATGGCGTGGAAATATTTCACTTCCATGGCTAATTCACTTGACCTGTAGTTGTTTTTAGGATTGAAAGGGCAGATGTTCTTTGGAGAGAAGTTTTTCATTAATCAGATCTAATGTCAGTCAGGTCAGCTTTGCTTTAATTTGATGCCACATTATACATCCCTCAGGACTCACTGTTCCCTTCTGAAATGACGTTGTATATGTTTGATTATTGAAATTAGCCATCAAGAGTGAGCTTTTGTTTCTGAGGTAATATGCAAATTGATTGAGTCTCGGTTTCCAGAACCTTTTGTATGGCTCTTATTACTCTTTGTCTTTCCATACATTCCTAAAGGAGAACCAACATATGCTCTTGGTTCCAGAAAAAAAAACTTGCCAAGTTTTCAACTACAAAAATATTTTTCTCATTCTGTTGTTTCCTGACTGTGTTATTAAAAAGTATCATAGTTCTTAAAGCACTTGATTCATAAAGCAAAAGGATGTAACCATGCAGAGGCTAGGATATTGGGTGGGTGGTCTTGGAAGGTGTAATTTAAACAGCTTTTTCAACCCAATTTCCTTTGCTTCCCACTTTTAAAACCAATCTGTTTTCATTGAAAAAATACAATCACTTTTATTGGCCATGGAAGAGTTTCTTATGGCAAATCACTGTACTTTCTTTTCTTTATCCCTGCCATGTACACTTGAAAAGAGATGTATTATTAGTTCTGTTTATATTCATTAGTGTAATCATGTGTGCAAATATTCCATAGTTCATAGTCCATAACTTTCCTTAGTTCTCCTGTGATTCCAAGGTTGTCAATCATTAAGAAAATGTTTTGTATAAATCACATATGATTTGTTTCAAGTGCACACACAACCTCTATGTAGCAAAAATTACTTCTAAAATGTACATCTCTCCTGCTAGTTAAAATTCACCACTAAGGATGCAATATTTGATTAAGGTCTTTGGTAACACATAGGACATCTGTCCATAAGTGGGGATCGCTGATCAAGGAGGAAATATATAAGATACAAAGGTGAAGATTCACAGTTTAGGTCTAGAATATAGAGCAGCATGAGATAAGGGGAAAGGTTATTTTCTCACGCTGGGCTGAAATTTATAGGGCACCTACAGCTGCCCTATCTACTAGTATCTTCTTTAGCTTCTTTCTTCAATGCTTCACTATAAATATCATTAAAACCAGATCAACAATGTTAATGTAGACCAGGAATTAGAACGTTTAAAGGAAAGTATGTAGAATGGTGATTTATTCGTTCAGCCCTAAAAAGTTAAATCATGTCACATGGTGGAAAATGCATGTAACTGGGGATTGTCATTTTAGATAAAATGAACTAGGCTAGGAAAGACAAATATCACATAATTTATCTGATTTGGGGGTTCCATATTTTATACAGCCACACAAAACTATTTGAATATTTATGGCATGAAAGTAGAATGGAATATCGGGGATATAAGAGAACTAGTGAGGGGGGAAAGGAAGAAATTGTGAGAAAAGGGAAAGAGCAGAGATGGATGTGGGTATAGTACTTGATATACTTGAAAGAAACAGAGCCCAACATTGGGTATAATGAATAAATGTCAACTTTAAAGAGGGTGTCTTCAGTACACATTACGTTGACATAAATTATATTGTCTGGTTGTCCTGGTTACAGAATTACATAAAAGGTCTTGATTTAAAAAGTATGTCAAGTGAAGCAGGAATTATTAGGGCAAAGGAAGCCACCACGTGGAGAAGAAATGGACCTCCTTCAACTGGGCAGCACTACATGTTAAAGTCTTTTCACCAAAACATGTTAAAAATTCCATGATATTCTGTGTATGTATGTATGTATGTATGTATGTGTGTGTGTGTGTGTGTGTGTGTGTGTGTATGTGTGTTGGAGGAAGATAGAGGAGGTATTATATTCCAAGACAAACACTGGGAAATTTTAATAGCTTGCCCAAAGCCCAGCTAATGATGTCATGTGAGTTAATAACCAAACTCTGGGTTTAACTCATAAATGTTTCTTATAACAACTTTGATCATCTCATTTACATCTCTCTTATTTTCTCACCTATCAAACACAATGTGATTGATTTTCAATAATGCACTGCCATTGTTTTTTCAGCTAGTTTGATAGAATTCATGTCAAACAAATGAATTTACTAGAATCTATACTTTGGAGAAAAATCCTCAATGTTTTACTCTCTGTAAGGACTGATGGGTCTTCATCTACAGTCTTATCCTGAGAGAGTATTGACATTGTTAGGAAGTTGTTTCTCCTGCTTCGAGTTTCTGTTTCCATTTACAGACTGAAGCACTTTTTATTTTAGTATTTGCATGCTTCCCTTTTAGTGGTCATCTATGTATATTGCCGAGCATGGAAAGTATTTCCATGAATGGAGAAATACTAGCAGCAATGCATTCTCTCTTCTGCTAAATGGTTATTCAATTACATGTTTCATATGGGAGTTTCCAAATTCATATACAATTTGATACCTGTGACCTGAGATACTCACGCAGTCCTTGATGATTTGTATGTAACAAATATTTCTATAAGCAATTTATTGTTCTGCTATCAAACATTCCAGATTTCTAAAGTCTTATTAACTATTTAAAATAGTAACAATGACAAGGTGAAAATAAACAGTTTAATATGTAAAGAACAATTTAAACCTCAGCAATACCTGTTGCTTAATTTTAGCAGAATGATGTTTCTTAACAAATGCCAGGACTCTCGGGAATGAAAAATAATTCTTGCACGTTGATATCCTTAGGATTAAAGTAAAAATGAAGTTTCAATTCTACTGCACATCATGAAATTACTGACATATTCATTCTCCGAGGACACTGTTGGCTGTGTTCTCTCCATCTGAAAAGAGAAGATTGCACTTTCCATACCCTGAACTCCAGGGCTCTATACTACAGCTGTTTATTTTCTGTCTATAGCTGAGGGAAATTGAAAAATTCCATCAGTGTCAAGAGACAAACGGATGTCCAGATTTCAAGTGAATGGCGGGATGTCTAGACTTAGCAAATGGGTCTGGCCTGTATTTGTTCTAGTTAGGGTTAGAAGTTTGGTGACTACTCTTTTAAGGAATTATTTACTTTTGTTTTTATGTATGCATGCGCCTGAGTTAATGTATGCCATCTGTATGCTGATGTGCTCAGAAGGTAGAATAAAGTGTCAAATTCCAAGAAGCTGGAGTTACAGGATTTTGTGACTCACTTCATTTGTGTTCAAACAATCCAATTCTAGTCTTTTGGAAGAGGAAGGAATGCTCTTAACCACTAAGCCTTCACACCAGGCCCAAATTATTATTTTAATTTAATAAAAACTGGGCTAGCAAACACCTGTGCACATCTGTTGTCTTTGTGATTGTGGAAGTTACTGACTCTTCTCCAAAATGCTATATTACAAATGGCCTTGCTTCTCTCATATTAAATCTAGTTAAGTGATTTGCCCACCTGTACTCTCAGCATTTGGAAGGTACAGGCAAGAGGAACAAAATTCAAAATTGTCTGCCATCCACATACTGTGTTCCAGTCCAGCCTAAACCCTGTCTCTAAATAAATAAATAAATAATAGAATAGAATAGAATAAAGGAGCAATTTTCAATACAAGTTAGAAACAGGACTTTCTCTTAAATGACCATACTTTGGATAGCCCTGAAGTATTTCTCGTCTTATCTTGTTGAAACACATTAATGTTCTATTCATAGAAGCATAAGTACTTCTTCCCTTTAAGCAAACACTGAGGCTTTTATTCAGAACATATGCCATTTGTTTGTTTCAATGTGAGGTACCTGAGTCTTAAGATAGCAGAATAAATGAGCAAATAGGTTGACACTGTGTTAAGCTAATACAATGGCACAAACGTCTGAGTGCCTCATTTTGAGTGGAAACAAGCTTGATCACAATTCTCACAGACAATTTATTAAGATTAGGAAATTGTCAGGAGGCCTCCCACAGAGGAATGGCATTTCATTTTTAAAGTTGTCCCCAGCTCAACAATAGATATTTGGATAACTTTTTATTCTCTTCGTGGACTCAGCTGGAAGAAATTTTTAACACAAAGGAAGCCTGATTTTATGCATGTTTGACTTAATTCAGAACGATTTATGAATACCACAGTAGCTTGTTTGGTTTGGCTGTGAATAATGCAAGGCAGATAGCTTTCACTCCTTTTCAAGCTGAAGTATCTGATGTTTTCTTGGTAACTCTTTTTCATGAAAAATACCAGGACTCAAGCATCCAACTTCCATATTTGTTCTTTTTTCACACATTTTCTGAAATGCATAAAAGGTACAACTTTTCCATTTCAAGAGTTCAAAAGCTCAGAAGTAAACATGGCTCTGTAAGTCAAAAATTCATTGGGAACTCAGGCCTAAATTTTAATTTCTTTGTATAGAACTACTAAAAAGAAACAGTTGTGGAAACAAACTGTTTTAGAGTGGAAGCACACATGTATTCACATGAACGGTTGACAGTGAAAACACGGCTGGGGTGTGGTTTTTAAAGGAGGGATTGACTTGCATCCACATGGTTTGATGGGTATTCATTGGCTCAGATTATGACAGCACGAATTTGTTAACTGTAGCTTCCACCTACAGGAAGAACAGTATGATGCACGGATCTGGGTCCAGGGGTCCTGCTCAAAGCACCAGCCAAGAACAATACGTGCACTAAACGTTGAACCCCTACCCAGACCTACGCAATGGACAGGACGTTCTCCACCGTTGAGTGGAGAGTGGGGTCTGACTTTCATGGGAACTCTGGTGCCCCATTTTTGGCTATGTCCCCTTAATGGGGAGGCCTGGTGGCACTCAGAGGAAAGACAGCAGGCTACCAAGAAGAAACTTGATATCCTATGAGCATATACAGAGGGAGAAGGTCCCCCTCAGTCACAAACATAGGAGAGGGGCATAGGGGGAAAGTGGGAGGGAGGGAGGAATGGGAGGATACAAGGGATGGGCTAACAATTAAGAGGTAATATGGATAAATTAATAAAACATTAAAAACACACACAAAAAAACCCTGTAGCTTCCCTTTTCATACTGTGTACTTCTGTCTTTTGACTACAGTGGCTTTATTTTTTATGGGCCTATGGTGCTAATGCTGACTTCATAGTCATATCGTCATATACAGTTAGATCTAGAATCAGCAGGTAAGAAAAGCTGCATCTCTTGGCTGACACAATTACATGTTAATGTCTTTGATAAAAACTGCTACTTGGCAGGTAGTTCTAGAAGAGTGATTATACATTCAGCTCTGTTTTTAGAGGTAGGAGGGATGATTAAAGAGAGAATTTAGACTGTGTCCCTCAAACAAGAGCAATTGTAGGGATTTTTCAGGGCATCCATTACAGGGGTAGCATTCCTTACATGGCACTTACATCTCTTCTACATTCAAAGCTGGCGACGGAGGAAGGGGTATACTTAACCTTTGACATAGTAAAATGCTTCTTACCATACCTTGAAGACAACAAGAAACAAAATTCCTAGAAAAAGAGTCAAATCAACAACAGCTTCAAAATTCCACCACTACAACAACCAACAAAAAACAAATAACCAACCAAACAAAAACCCGTGGTGTTAATCAGGTAGATGAAAACTTGCAGGGGTTGGAGTGTTGCAGGTCAGATGCAAATCTAAACAGAGTGTTTGCTGTAGTCTGCTTAATCTCATCTGATTAGGGTGTGCTTATATGTTTGGTTTCGTGTGACAGCCTGTGTTATGAAAAACAACTCTTGAGCAATATAGTTTCTCATTTCTTAATTATTTATATCTGTCTTAACAATCGCATTTGCTGTTGAATCTCATAATGGGACCTTACAGTTGCACTCTTGTCAATGTGGACAAACACCATTTTCCGAAGGCCCAACAAAGCTGATGCATGACACATTTCACACCATTGTCAACTGCACAGAATGGCTTCCTTGAGAATCTTTATTGTGATAGATGAACAGCAAAGCATTAAAGAAACCCATGAGCATCAGCCATACTCCGGAATCCCTTCTATCATGGGAAATGTCACTCCAGAGGAGAAGGCGAAAGATGATGCTAAGAGGTAATTATGCTTTATTCCACATCCCAAACTTAATTTCTGACAAATGAAAACTGTATCTTCTGCAAGCAATACTGAAGCAAGTCATATTTTAAAATAACATTAAATTAATCTGCTTTGTATGCACAGTGAGAGTGTTTACAGATGCCTCTATTGGGTACTCACTGAAATGCACAGCTACATGGAATATTTTCTGAAGATTTAATAAAATGTGAAACTTTCTCCTACTATTGAAAACTTAATAAAAGTGGGATTCATGGCAGAAAAAAAATGTCTGAAGTTAATATCGTACTCTCTGTACATGACATTCAGATGATGATTATAATTTGTTCTGTGCGTCTTCTAAAATTAATGTTCTGCTTCTTTATTTATTAGATTTTTCTTTCTCACATTGTTTAGTTAAAGTATTTTATGGATGCTTTATTAGTACAAAAATAATATAGAAGTTAAATTATTCAAAAAACTTAGTCAATACTATTTCCTTTAATGCATTTTCAAAATGAAGAGTATATATTCCAATACTACCTAGTTTTTTTTTTTTTATTTTTTTACTTCCAGTTCATAATGTGTCACAGTTTTCAAAGAAAGTATACCTAGCTGAAAGCCATGGATTTAATTATTCCATTTTTCTTCTGTGGTAAAGAGCTGTGCCATTCCTTGAAGTGTCTGCATTCTTGCACTAACAGTGATGGACAGACTACCTGTCAATCTTTATAGACCTATAAAGGTGGATACAAATTAGTGGGTGTCCTTGTCATTAACATAACATCAGAATATCCATGTTTTTTACATTGCCTGGTAGCAATTCATTGGTCCTTTAGTAAGAAATTTTGCTTATTCAACAAGATGAAATAATTAACTAATTTATGGTGAGCTTACATTTACTTTTATTTCAGATCTGGATCTGTGTAGTGAGAGAAATTATGAACAGAGAAGGAAATATGTTTCACAGACAAGAGCAAAGTCCCTGTAGCCAAAACAGTCCACATGCTTTGAAGAACAAAATAGAGGCCACTGTGGTACGTGACATACAATATGGTCACAAAGGAGAGAAGAGGACATGAGGTGTACATTGAAATCAGCTGTAGCCAGAGGAAAGGATGTGATGGAGAAATGCAAAGGAATTAAATCATTTGCTTCAAGTATGGATATGAGGGAAATAATTCTTTCATAAATATATTTACTCATACCAAAGTAAATAAAAGATCATATCCATGAAGATTAGAATATGCATTATGGTGGTTTATCAAAAGATTGGGACTAGTTCTACCTCAAGACCCAGCCGTACCACTCCTGGGTATATACCCAAAAGATGTTCCACAATACAACAAGGAAAGTTGCTGAACTATGTTCAAAGCAGCTTTATTCATAATAGCCATAAACTAGAAACAGCCCAAATATCCCTCAACTAAAGAACGGACAAAGAAAATGTGGTTTATTTAGGCAATGGAATACCACTCAACTATTAAAAACAAGGACACCTTGAAATTTACAGGCAAATAGATGGAACTAGAAAATACCACCCTGAGTGAGGTAATCCAGACCCAGGAAGACATGCATGGTATGTACTCACTTTATAAGTAGATATTATCCATAAAGTACAGGATAGCCATCCCTACAATCCACAGACCCAAAGAAGCTAAGTTACAAGGAGAGCCCAACAAAAGATGCTTGAATCTCATTCAAGTGTAAAAAAAAAAAAAAATGCATCTGAAATAGATGGAGGAGGGAACTGGGTGGGAGAATGAGTGGGGAGAAAAAGGGAGGTGGATCAGGTGTGGGGAAAGGTGGGAGGGCTGGGAAAGAGAGCAGAAAGGGCAGGCATCTCTGGGATGAGGGAGGTATGGTGGTAACCCAAGTTGAGACTCCTAGCAACATCTAGCGATATAGAGCCTGAAGTGGTCATCTGCTATCATCAGACAGGACTTCCAGTAGAGGGAAGATGACACCAACCCCCACACACAAAACCTTAGACCCAGCCAACCAATGACTTGGGGCACACGCCATGAGAGAGCTAGCCCTCCACTGACACTAATAATAATATTCTGCTATGCTTGCAGACAGGAGGCTATCATAACAGTCACTGAGTGTTTTCACCCAGCAGCTGATGAAAACAGATGCAAAGACCCACAGCTAAACATTAGGTAGAGCTTGGGCAATCATTTCTTTTGTTTTGTTTTGTTTGTTTGTTGTTAATTGGCTTACTTTTAAACTTTTACTTATCCACTTTACATCCTTATTTGAGCTTGGAGAATCCAGAGGAAGAGGAAGGACTGAAAGAGCCAAAGAGGTCAAGGCCACCACAAGGGAACGTACAGAAACAATTACCCTGGACCCATAACGGCTCACAGAGACTGAACCACTAATCAGAGAACATCCTTGGGATGGATCTAGGACTCAAACATAAATGTAATAGAAATACAGCTTGGTCCTCATGTGGGACCTGTAGCAGGAACAGAGGCTGTCTCCAACTCTGTTGTCTGCCTTTGGGTCTCTTTCTACTAACTGGACTTCCTTGTCTAGTCTTAATAGAGGACGTGTCCAGCCCTAATTGATATGCCAAGGAGGGTTGATGTCCATGGGAGGTCCTCTCTTCTCTGAGAAGAATGGGAGGGGACCTAAGGAGAGGAAAGGGGAGGTGAGAGGGAGGGACTGGGAAGAGAGGAGGTAGGTGAGGTTCTGATAAGGATGTAAAATACAAACAAACAGATGCATAAGATTCAATCATTATAGTTCTGTGGATCAAATCAAGGCTTGCTTTTATTATTAGAAATAATAAAAAGAGATCTGTAGAGATTATAGGACAAACCAAGTCTAAATGAATGGTAACATTTGAGTTTTTGATCTTAGCCATTCTGATGGGTGTAAGATGGAATCTCAGTGTTGTTTTGATTTGCATTTCTCTGATGACTAACGAGGACGAGCATTTCTTTAAGTGTTTCTCAGCCATTTGATATTCCTCTGTTGAGAATTCTCTGTTAAGTTCCAAGTCCCATCTCGCAATTGGGTTGTTTGGTTTTGTGGTGTTTAATTTCTTGAGTTCTTTATATATTTTGGATATTAAACCTTTGTCAGATCAAGGGTTGGTGAAGATCTTTTCCCATTCTGTAGGCTGTCGCTTTGTTCTACTGACAGTGTCTCCTGCCTTACAGAAGCTTCTCACCCTCATGAGGTCCCATTTATTAATTGTTGACATTAAGGCCTGGGCTGTTGGTGCACTGTTCAGGAAGTTGTTTCCTGTGCCTATGTGTCCCAGGCTCTTCCCCACTTTTTCCTCTAACTGAATTAATGTCTCTGGTTTTAAGTTGAGGTCTTTAATCCACTTGGACTTGAGTTTTGTGCATGGTGACAAATAAGGGTCTAATTGCATTTTTCTACATGTAGACATCCAGGCGAGGATGTGGAGAGAGAGGAACAGTCCTTCATTGCTGGTGGGAATGCAAACTAGTACAACCACTTTGGAAAGCTATCTGGCGCTTTCTCAGAAAAATGGGAATAGGGCTTCCTCAAGACCCACCTATCCCACTCCTTGGAATATACCAAGAAAATGCTCTACCATACAACAGGGACATATGCTCAACCATGTTCATAGCTGCTTTATACATAATAGCCAGAACATGGAAACAGCCTAAGTGTCCCTCAGTAGAAGAATGGACTAAGAAACTGTGGTACATTTACACTATGGAATACTGCTCAGCTATTAAAAACAAGGAATTCACGAAATTTGTGGACAAATGGATTGATCTAGAAATTGTCATAATGAGTGAGTTCACCCAGAAGCAAAAAGAGACAAACGGTATATACTCACTTATATCAAAACACTAGTCCAAGGGATACGTACCATGACAGGAAGTTCTGGGCCCTGGGGTCCTCCTCAAACTAAGGCACCAGCCAAGAAGAATATAGGCAGTTAGCTTCGAACCCCTACCAAGACCTAGCTGACAAACATGATATTCTCCACCTTTGAGTGGAGAGTGAGATCTGACTCTTACAGGAACTCTGGTGCCCCTTTTCTGACCATGTCCCCTGGATGGGGAGGCCTGGCGGCACTCAGAGGAAGGATAGCAAGTTACCAAGAAGAGACTCGATATTCTAAGAGCATATATAGGGGGAGGAGGTCACAGACATAGGGGAGGGGAGAATGGGGGAAGTGGGAGGGAGGGAAGAATGGGAGGAAACAGGGGAAGGGCTAACAATCTAGATGTAATATGAATAAATTAATAAAATTTAAAAAAAATAAAAAAATTTTAAAAAATGAATGGTAACAAGGTAATCCAATCATTCCACTCAGAAATCTTAAGAAAAGCCATGAAGAGATTGCATCTGAAAACTTTGCTTTAGCAATTTGATTCACAATGAAGCTATGAACATACACAAGTACTGACACTAAAGCTTTCTTTCTATGGTCACTGTACCTTTTATTACTGTTTACATGAAAAAGATTTCAAGGCTTTCTGCTCACATCTCCCTTATGAATGATAAACAATAATATTATGTTGACTGAATACATATAGATATATTATTTAGCATAATCATTGCAAGCTCATTTCATAGTGCATTGTAACATTTAAGAAAGGCAATAAATGTTGAAATTTGAAATTCAATGTTTTAATAATTACATTAATAAAATAATCACATAACCTTTAAAAGGTTCAGTAACTATTTCTAGAATGTATATAGGTGTAAACACACACACACATATACATGTCATTGGAAATAAAAGCCAACAATTGGAAATTATTTTTTGAAGGTTATGAAGAATATTAACTTTGCAGTATTATTTGTTGTAGAGGAATGTCAATTCAGAACATGGCTGTTATGGAAAGAGATCACATCCAAAGACCTTCTAGGTCTCTGTGATCCGGCTGGAATACAAACACACCTTTAATCCACAAGACAGAGGCAAACAGATCTGAGTTCAAGGTCAGCCCGGTATAGAGCAAGTATCAGGTAAAGAAAAGCTTAAATTCAGGTGTGGTGGTATATATCTTTAATCCCAGTGGATTAAAGTTAGTTTGTAGAAGGAAGCATGATACAATGTATTCTCTTGAGCCTCAGCAGAGTTAAAAACCTAACCTTTATTTTATCCTTCAGAATGAAGGTTCTCAGTGAAAATGAAACACTTGGAATTTCATATGTACTAGACACTGGAGTGGAAATAATCTTGTTTCAAAAATCATTGTCTATGTTTTCATTTGTTATCTATTAAACACAATTTCCAAGTCCTATATTTGAAAGTGATATCTAATTGAGTGGCAGAAAAGGCAATGAATCAGAGAAGATTTGACAGAATAGGATACATACACCCGACTCATGAGGAAAGAGAGGAAAGGGAAGCTACTTATGGGGCAATACAGAGAGGAGACAGTTTTTACTAGAACAGTAATAGAGAGATGGGTTGCAGAGAAAGAATTTAGGTGAAGACAGAATGAGCCAGAAAATGAGAAGAAGCCAGAAGATTAGAGCAGATCACAAGTTAGTCTGAGGCCAAGCAGAGCAATAAATCAGCTGGGCAAAGAGTCTGAGCCAGAACAGCTGAGTTGCACCAGCCAGGCAAGGGCTCAGAAAGAATAAGTAAGGGTGAACTCATTAAGCAGTAAGTCTCAGAAGCTGAAAATGTTCTAGGCTTAAGTTAGATTCTATGGAGGCTAGAAACTTCCAGGACTATTGCCTAGGCCAGCAGAAGGAGGTAGTAAGTCTCCCAGACAACAACTGAGCAAAGAGAATAAGTTACTTTAAATTTTTGTAGCATTCATGTTATTGTTCATAGTTTTTAAGAATACAAAGTATATAATTCCTACTAAAACAGTCTATCACCCTGCTGGTGATAGAGGACCTCACCTGCCCTTATGGTCATATGAAGATGAGATGCTCTGGTGAGTTATGACCTCCTGGCTACCTCACCGATCCTCTGCAGTACTTTCAAAATCACCACCCTCATCACAGCACTCCCCCTCACAGATACAATGTAAACATCAAATTGCTCTTCCAACAGCCCTTACACCTTGACCAATATAACCAGCCCATGTTTGAGGGAGGAACATTTACTCTCATCATTATTATCAACAAGAAGTTCAAATCCTAGGAAGTTTGTCTGTTTAGGTGCAATGCTCACTTTTTGCTTTGAATCCCAGCTGTGAGTAGAATTAAGTTTCCACATAAAAACAGTTGCCTTTGCAACTGGGAAAAGAGAATTTGAGGCACACTTGAGAAAAAAAAACCACTGTTGAAAGAGGAAGGAAATAGCAAAATAGCATGACTACCCTTCTAATACTTTTGAATCTCTGTGGGGGCTTTTGTAAACAGGATGTAAGCCTTGCCCTGTACTCCTGTCTTCTAAGGGGATGAGCAAGTAGCAGGACTTAACAAGACCCTGCTCTTAGGAAAGCACTGGGCCTACTCACCAATTTTCTGTGATGTGAGGAATTATTCACCAAAGAGCAGGAAAATTGTAAGAATAGAATGATACATCCAAGCCATTAGCACAGGATCAAAGTTAGAACAACAACATAGATTAATGAATTTCCTGGTGACTAATTCACTAAGCTTCCATTTGGGGGACAAATTTGCTTTTAAAATCATTTTATACCACTTGGCTTTTGAGTACCATAGTTCATTAATTCAAATGAAAACAAACTTCTGTATTAAGAAATACAGAGATGACAAAATACACTTTAGCTTGAAACATTAAAAATAGGTAAGTAAGGTAACTCACAATTGTAATCCAAGCATGCAGTCCAATAAGATAGGAGGATATCAACAGTTTGAGGCCAGCCTAGATTACAATGAGTGGAAGAGGCAAGGCAGCTTGAGCTAGAAAGCAAGGCCTTCTTTTAAAAGCAGAAAAATACTAACAACTCATATATTTGCTGTGCTTTTAAATTGAAATGGTCAGAGAGTATGCAAAGAAACTCCAAAGAATCAGGCTGTTACCATTGCTCTTGGTTGACCATGATATTTAGATAGTAAAGTCCTTTTATTGAAGATGCCAAACTCTTTGGCTATAAGGCAGAAATAATCATTAAACTGAATAAGAAACCCTCTTCTTCTTGGTTATCTTACAAAGTTATGGAAAGTGCTATGAATGTTGTTGAGGTAGAAAATACTTTGGACTTGTCCTGTAATGGCCCCTACATGCTACAATACCAATCTGAGAGGTTACAAGTGACTCTTGTGCAGTGCTGGCAAGACTATTTACACGAGTAACCAAACACTCTGTTCACTGAATGTAGGGTCTGCTCCACCATATGAAATGTATTCCTGATACTGTACACATAGCAAAAAAAATCTATGATTAGGGAAGTTGCGGGCCTTATTATTGCTTTGCTAAATGTTCTTATCATTAAAATATCTTTGAAATACTTATGTTTGTATCTATAGATATGAACTGCTCTCAGCATTGGTCAGATAAGACTTTTTTTGCAATGCTAGTGCAAATTCTACAATAGGACTATATGTTGTGTATTCTTCTGAGAACTGGCCATTCAGAAGGTACAAGATATGTGTTGCCATGTTCCACTAGATATTTTATTTACACAGGGGGTCATTATTAACAAAGTAGAAAACCAACATCAAGGGTACTTGCAGATGCATGTGTAAACATTATAAGGAAACAAATAGGATGATACTATTAGGTAGTGGTGACCAAGACTGGCCATAAAAGGTTTCTCCATAAAGACACAATTTACTGTGACAAAGATGTGTGATAAATGGCTTTCCAGGCTGAGCAAGCAGCTAGTATCAAGCCTGGGACCTTATGCACTTGGATGTGCTGGTGCTGGACTGAAATCAATTGTAAAAAAGAAAGGTAGAAAATATACATAGTCCAAGTAGACACTAAGGAAGTGGGTTTGATATTTGTGAGGATTTGCATGTGACATATGTTCATGGCCCAATTCTTCCCACAGTTAATTAGTTTTGAACTTTACTCTGTCTTATTTCTATCAATAACTTAAAAAAGAAGAATTTATTTATTTTCCTTATGAGGCCAAAGAAGAACTTAATATTAATAGAGATACTAAAACATATTTCATATGTCATGATTCTATTCTAGGTGATACAGCAGAGAAAAAGAAATGTTTTTTTTTCCTCATTTTTTGATCCGAGTTCTTTCCATTTTATCTGCAACATACGTGAATGATAGCTTTATAGACCTTACTTATTTCACTAGGGCTTATATCTATCCATCCCACTCTCAGTGAAATATAGTGCTCCCTTGTTTAGACATCAAGCTGTTCTAAATCTTATTTGTGGTCCTTTAATAAAATCATGGATTCTATCTCATCGCTGTAGGTGAAAACAGTTTCCCATACATTACACAACCTTACTGTAACTTATGAGGTATTGTCATGGTCACATACTATCAACAGTTTCCCATACATTATACAACCTTACTGTAACTTCTAAGGTATTGTCAAGGTCACACACTGTCACCTTTCACTTGCAGAAAGAATGTTGGATAACTAGAAAATAGTCCCTAAAAGTTAGAGAGCTAGTAATCAGCCACTCATAGTTACAAATGGATGAATAAGTCCATGATTAAGAGCTTGGGACTGTGAAGGCAGTGATAAAATCTACGAATCTACTATTTTAATAGAACTTAATAAATTAATTATCACATTCTGTATTCATGTGACTCTTAGAAAGAAGCAAGTATTGCTAAGATAGACTAAACAATAGAGCACTGCCATTCCTTCCAATTTAAAAAATTGAGCAAGGATTAAATATCTTGATCTTATCTTAGAGATAAGAGTTGTAAGACCAGTTTATAGAATTAGTTGTGATAAAATCTCAGAAAAATCATTGAGTAAAAAGCATTCAAGAGATAGATCAATTAAGCTTAATGAGATGAATACACATCGACAGTAAGTCAATATCATCTTCCAGATAATTGTTCTGGCTATTGAATTTTTACATTTAATTAGTTGTAATGTTGTATGGTGATATTTGTTGGTAACTGGCATTGCCATTCTGGAAGCAGGAGAAAAACTTTAAAAACGAATAATAACTGAGAAAACATATGTCTTTACACAAATTGAAACATACACACATACGTGGAGTGTGTGGCTTAACATCATGTCTTAAATGAACATTACTTTGGGCAGGGAGGACACTAGATAGATTTTTGTTTTGTTTTGTTTTTTGTTTTTTTTTTTTTTTTTTTTTTTTTTTTTTTTTTTCAAGACAGGGTTTCTCTTTGTAGCCTTGTTTGTCCTGGACTTACTTTGTAGACTAGGCTGGCCTCGAACTCATGGTGATCCACTTGCCTCTGCCTACTGAATGCTGGGATTACAGGCTTGGGCCACCATGCCCAGCAAGGATCTTATACATCTCAGTCTCTTCTCCATTTTACAAAGCAATGGATCATGACCTTGACTCTTGACTTTCCTATCTCAACCTTATAAATGCTGGGATGAGAAGCATGTGTGAATATGATATATATGTATATATATATGAATATGTATATATATATATATTTCACATACTTGATTCTGTCTATACTAAAATGGCAGGTTTTTCATTCAATGGAAATCATACCTTCCCAAGTATAGTTCAGGTAACTCTTTTGGAGAAACAATCCTGTTGTCAGAAGAATTATATCATTCCTATATAACTTAAAATCTTTCTCTTAAGCTCTGGTCATTACAACCTACAATTATTGCTTTATATAATTTATTATTTTGGAGAGATCTAAACAAAAAAACAAAACTTTACACATAAAATAATGTTAAAGACTTTAAAAACAGTAAATGGGTTATTTAATTATAACTTTAATTTTGTTCTTGGATCCAACAAAAATAAAAGAAGGCAAATTTAAAAGGATTTAAACTTAAAGTACCAGAAAATTAGCAAAATGGAAAATATGAGAAAAGATTGTAAAAAATAACCGAAGAAAACACTTTAGAATCAGAAAGAAATCATTTTACATTTTTTATAACTGAGGCTTTTTTACTTCCCAAGTCTGTGAAATGCTATCCAAGTCTACATTTGAAATTTTCTTTTTCTTCCTGAGAGTCCATTGGGCTTCCCTGGAATCTCAGGCAGTGTGATCTGTCTCTTTGTAAAATCCAGTGGTTTTCATAACATCTTTCTACTTCCTTTGCAAGCACAGCTGGTCATTTGAACTTGGTAGTGCTGTGAGAGGGCACATTTTGTCATATATTGCATTATGAATGGCTGTCACTAAATGAATGTGCAGGGAAGAGTCTACTGGGTGCATGGAAAACCCTCCAAGGGGCTGTCAACACAGATGTGAAGAGCTGTGTTATGAGGACTTTACCTGTTATGTAAAGTTGTATTTCAGCAATGTGGGCACGATATAAACTACACAGTTAGACTTTATACAGTCCAAGAAAAGGCTTTCTAGTACAGACAGCTCTTAAAATGGATTTGTTGTATGGCCAAAGTAAGGTCAATGAAATTTATCTGCAGCAAATTGCCTGTACGTAAAGATCTTACCCAGTTTTTTCATTATCATCATAAGAATTCATCATTTCATCATAAGAATCTGTGCATATAAAATATATTGCTGTATAGTTATTATATATACAACCAGAATTAAAATATAGGTCATAAATTTGAGAGCGAGGGGAGATGAAGGAGGGATCTCTGGGGAGGGTGGATGAAAATGATGGAAATACAATAGTCATGTATGAACCTCTCTCTAATACATATATATATATATATACCAAATGTATTTATATATATCAAATTTATTTATATGTATATATCAAAGAAAGAGAATTATTTTTATATAGACAAAATTTTATTTATTTTCTTTTTTTATTAATTTTTTTATTAATTTATTCTTGTTACATCTCAATGGTTATCCCATCCCTTGTATCCTCCCATTCTTCCCTCCCTCCCATTTTCCCCTTACTCCCCTCCCCTATGACTGTTCCTGAGGGGGATTTCCTCCCCCTGTATATGCTCATAGGGTATCAAGTCTCTTCTTGGCTACTTGCTGTCCTTCCTCTGAGTGCCACCAGGTCTCCCCCTCCTCACAACAAAAACACTGAAGTCTTATAGGATTGATCTGAAGAACACGTAGACTCCTAAATTATTTTACGTTTTCTAAGGCTCTTGGGATTGGTTTTGGGAATGGATTGTTAGATATAATTAAAGGTAAAAGAAATAAAATCTAAAATAAAAAATGAGCCAACTAAGAAGTGAAAAGTGTCTACATGACAGAGGCAACAGTAAACAAAATGAAAGGCAACCAATAGAATTGGAGAAAGTATAGCCACATCATCTACCAAATAAAGGGAAAATATCTAGTGTGCATAACAATTTCCAAAAATACTAATATTGTGATTTTAAAATGAAAAATTTTTGATTAGTCATTTTCATAAAGATGATTACAACTATACCCAAGGTGTTTATGACAGAATGTGAGTATCCAACAAGAGAGAGATAAAGAGCAAAATCAGGGTAGTCCACCTCACGCCTATTATCAAAAAGATAGCATATGTTGTTTACGAGGACATGAAATAAAGGGACACTGACATGAAATGAAGGGACACGGACATGAAATGAAGGGACACGGACATGAATTTGAAGGCAAGGTAAATTAGTCAACCACAAAAGAATGAGAATACGATTATTCCAAAATTTAAAGAATGATCTACCAATGAATGCCTTTGGTAGATGCATAACCCCACTTCTGAACATCTAGCAAAAGAACTGACACAGGACTCATGAGCAGCCTGTCTTCTCATAGTCATTATGACTATAGACAGAGTATGGAAGAAACTGAAATATTCAACCTTTATACCTATGCAAAGACTGTGTAGAGTCTATAGAGGTTCATATAATGTCACTCATATGGATATAAAAGACATCACTGTAAATAAGTTAAGCCAGACATAGTGGACAAAGAAATGCATGATTCTTATTAGAGAATTCTTCTACAATAGTTATAGGTATAGAAAGAGAACACAGTAGTAATTTCAGTGGGCTGAAAAGAGGAACAAATGAGAACCTGTTGCTCAAGGAGACTAAAATGTCCATTATGCAAAACAAATATATTCCAGGTCTCCTGTTGTTTCTTCCCCAGTAGAACAAAATGTACCTAGTTGAGGCTGTGGTGTTGTGCACTTTAAAATACATTAAAGAGATACAATTCATGTGACATGTTCCTGTAAAAAACAAACAAACAAACAAACAAACAAACAAAAAACCCAACAACAAATAGAGAAACAAAACGACACAGGGAGCTTTTAGAGAAAATGGATTCTTCAGTGTCATTGTGGTGATAGTTTGAAGGCTGTATGCATCTGTCCAGGGTAATCCCAATGTGGACACACTATACATAAGTAGTTATTACCTGTACTGATGCAAATGCTATGTGGACACATATACACGCACGTAAAGGCAACCATAAGTAAAGCTGATACATTACTAAGTGTCAGCATTCAGTTTGTGATAGTATATTACACTTTTGTTTATCTGTTCATTTGGAAACTTGGAGAAAATGAATAATACATGGTTTGATTTTGTTTCTTCTTATAATTTTTTTCTGAATCTAAATTTAGATGTAAATTCTGACATGGTTTGAAGCACTGTTCAGAGTATAGTGGAAAGATTTAGAAAAAAATCAGCCTTGTGTGGAAATTCCACAGCCATATTTTAGGTAGCTAGAAGTTAACACATCAACAACTTATTTGAACTACGTTTGGCTTTGGTCTCCAAACTTTGTATGAATTTTCTTTCTTGTTTTATCTTGTTATTGTTCATCATGCATAAAACAATAGGAAAACAATTTTAATTTATATACAATAATTTTCATGAAGTTAAATTTCAAGGAGTTTGTGCCCTCATTCTCTTTTCAGACCAAACTTAAAAATATTATTAGCTAATGTTCTCATTACTATGACCAAATACTTGACAAGAATCAAGTGGCATTGAAAATAATCTTTATCCAACTTTCTTCAGCCCAAGACCTAGTAGGGGCTCATGTTCCAACACTCAGGTTGCCACTTCTTCACTCAGGGAATTCTCTCTAAACAGACATTGTCAAATGTCTAGCTTGTACATGCCCTAGGAACTTCTTAATCTAATTGCGTTAACAATAACAATTGATCATTGCAGTCTCTGCTTAATTAGGACATTTGGGACAGGAATTTGAGGCACATTAACCTCAAAGCCACTTATTCTCAATCCTATAAGAGAAGAAATAAAGTATTATAATGTATTCTTTTCATAGCTTCCCCATTTATTGTGAATACATTTCAACTAAGGAACTTTGTATATATTTTAAGAAAACAAACACCTCACTGTCCCTTTGGAAATTTTGAAGTTCTTTCTATACACTTTACTCTGTCTAAAATTATGTTGTCATTGTTATGTTTAAAGATATGAATTACATCAATGGTAAGAAAATATTTTGTTTCTAGCTATATGTAGAACCATTAGTTAATAGCTAATTTTAGAAATTAATCTAATCATTAAAATATTTAGTATCTAGTAGACAAATAGTAAACCAGTGGAAATGCAAGGAAACGTCTGCCTCTCTTGCATTACATGAACTTTGCGTGCATGTGTCTTCCTTTGTTATTACATTTTTGGAGTAAAGGCCAAATTATCATAGTAAGATTTCTACAGTTTTATATTCTACTAGATCCCACTGAATGCGTTCACTATGCATTTGAGTGATGTAAGTTCCTGCCAAAACAGATATTAAAAGCAAAGCATATTTCTTTCTACCATATGAAAATTAAAAAATGGAAGTATGGAACATTATAATGAAACTTGCCTATAATCCCGACCCTCAGTATGCTGAGGCAGAAAAATATCCACAAGTTCAGGTTATCCTAAGATGCATAGGAAAAAACTTATCTCAAACAACAAAGAAAGGAATATAAAGAAGTTTTGTTGGGGGAGTTAAGACAAAGACATGCTCCTGGGATCTGAGTGACAATGCTTTTTAGACATGTGCTTGGTGAAGAAAAGGGTCTCGTTGAACCATTCCTCTCACAAGAGCTTTCTCTTATGTGCATGCCAAATCAATTTTCAGCAGGCTTTTCATCTCTCACTCTGCCAAGGGAGAGCATGTAGTTTAAAACTAAACTCTCTATTCAGCAAATGAAAAATTTAAAAAAAAAAATCACCCAGAGGGGTTTTATGGTCTTAGGAAATTAGTGCCTAAAAATCTGCAGATGTCCCATTTGATTTAAAGAAATCATTTGCAATAAATATAAGCAGAGGGATAAACTTTACCCAGTAAACATGTCAACTCTTGGCCATTTGGAACTTCAGTTTGCAGTCAAATGTCATTTTTCAGAAACTAGTACAGGGAGTTGAATTTACCTTGTAGAAATAGACTTTATTTCCTCTTCTGATTAATAGAAGGAAAATTATTTTTAGAATAATAGAAGGAAAAGATACACAATTAAGATATTTTCTTCTCTTCCAGTGAGTGGGAAAATATTTGTTCTTGCAGAGAGAACACATACAAGTTGCTAACAATTTAGCTCTGGAATGCAGTTTTACAGCATTGTGTATTTTATTTTTATTTATTTATTTATATTTAATATCAAATTATGACACATCTCAAATAGCCAAATAACCCCATCTGTGTTGATGTTCTTGATAAATACTGGCAGAGTGTGATTAGGAAACTAAGAACTGAAAACCAAATCACTGTCACAGAAAAGTGCAAACAGGTCCAAAGTACATTCTCTGTTTCTTATCCATTTTCCCACGTTTTTTGAGTTGATGTAAAGATATGCAAAATAAATAAGTCTATCTGTTTGGCATCCTTTTATACTGCAGAATGTTTTCTAAATATCAAAAATATATTGAATTAATTTGGAAGGGCTACTGAACACAAGGATATAAGCCGTGTGGGTTAAGCAACCACATTTTATTTTTATCCCAGTTCAGAATACTAGACCTCAGATTCTTCCTGAGAACCACAGGAGAAGAAAGTGTCCAAATTCCTTTTCTGCTTATTGGTATCATCATTTTCCCTCTCAGGGTATTTGTGCCTACATTTCCTGTTTACATAAGCATATCAGAAATATTAGATTACAGTCCATACCAAAGAACTTAATTTAATTTAAAATTTTCTTTGAATACTCCATCAAATTCAGTTCATTTTAAAGTATTGGAGCTATCTCAAAATTAAAGATATGAATCCTCGGGGGGAAGGGGGGTGACCAGAGAGTAAAATTCATTATAACTCAGGGAAGAAAACTCTTGTTTTGCTCAAGCACTTAATCTCCTTCTAATATTTGTTTACAATTTTTTCTATCAGCAATAGTTACAAAAATAATTCAAGGAAAAAAAAAACAAGAGCTAATAATATGGCAGAATACATGTGAACCAAAGCCTCATCTAAATACGTATAGAGTGGAAGATAGTTCATGGGCTTTCTATTCTATAGTGCTTGTTCAATAGCACCTGTCAATCTCTGTATCCTTTTTTTCTACTATCTGAATCAGATGACTATGATGCATAGATTCTAACTTCTTATTAATACTCATGTTAAACTTAGTGTTTATATGAACTTAAGAACATGAATAGCATTTCTCTTGAGTACAGTGCCCATCTGTGTTACTTTATGCCAGTAGTTCTGTATAGAAACAAGGCTTTAGTGTAGTGAGTTACTATATTTCTAGTTAAGTCAATTTTGTTTCATGATGGTCATTAATTTCATTTATGTATGCCATCTCCAAAATAGGTTAATATGTGCTAAAGGGCAATTCCTATTCCTTTAATTTATGCTGAGACTCAGGCAGCATCTGGGATTCTGTATTGCATGCAAAAGGCCTGTGGTAATTTTTTTCTTCACCTCCTTCTCATTGCTACACAATAATTATTCTCCTGTGGTACATAGTTGATGGAACCTGAATTCCTGCCTTTATAGTAATGTGTGTGCAACCTTGTTTTACCATATCTAAATTGATCCAGGAAGCATATTTTCCACCATGCATGCCTCAAGCTAGCTGCTATTATTGGAAGTTAAATTGTTGGTCAGAGATGTACTAGGAGGAAGCATATCTTTCCGAAACACTCTCGTGTGCACTATGGGTAAGACCACATTTTCTCTTGTGCACATGGTAACAAGTCATGTTTCTGCATCCACTTTGCTTGGGTTATCTTTTAAGCACCATTAAAATATGCCAAAGACTTCAACGCTTTGTATGCACAATCTCTCAATGTTGGCACTTACTTTGTTCACAAAAATAAGTAAAAGGAATATATTGATAAAACCTAAAGTAATTATATTTTAAAGGCCTAACCATCATCACCATGTAATTCTCATCCTAGCATTGAGTGGTCACTTTTGAAAGTACCCTAAAGCTTGTAGACCATGTAGACTCTCAGGGTCAGAATTGTTTACTTTTGAAAGACTCACTTCTCACAATTAAAATGTTTGAAGAGCCACAGCTATGTGCTGACTTGCTCTACCTTGAGATAGATCTTAAAAATAGACTTAAAAAACATTGAATACTGTTCTGTAACTTTACCTGGGAGACATGAATAAACTTTATTAACCCTAGATAGGGAACCAATGGTGGATCAAAGAAACAATTCTGCTCCAGTCTAGATTACGTACCAGTGCATTTGTTGTGTAGCTTACATGATGGTGGGTGGCGCAAAAGTAGCAGCAGCAACAAAAACACCCTCTTCACTATAGGTGAAAAACCCTCCTCATTATAGGTGATAATTCAGAGACGCTACATTGCTGGGAGACTTTTTCCTGACTTGCACATATCTTTACAGGGTGTAATAGCTCCCCTCTACAGCAATTTTTTGTATGTTTGTATGTAAGCTTAGGGAGGAAGCCTGTGACCGCTGTAAGTTTTACCTTGCAGGGGCTTGTGAGATTTGTTTCCTACCCTAGTCTCATAAGCCTCTCTTCCCTCTCCAGGGGGCAACATTTTAGTTCAGAGAGAATTGTTACACAGTAAAGTTGAATGGATTCTATATTATTTTAGGTGACTAAACGAAATTACCACTTTTAGGACAAATATGAACTTGACAAAATTGTTTTAGTTTTTTAACTTTCCACATTACTGAACTATTTTAAAAGGTGCACTAGGCATTTTAAAACGTGTTATTATAAAATATATAAAAATAAAAAATATATAATAGTTGAAAAGAAGACTATTGCTACAGTTGAAATGTGTACTCTAGAACCTAGGGAAGGTTGCTTAAATTTCACTTAGAAAGGAAAACAGAATAAATAGATGTAGTGGTTGACGAGAAGCAACAAGGTCGGACAGGAAACACAGAGAGATATGACGGTGGAGATCAGACCTACACAGAGAGATATGACGGTGGAGATCAGACCTACACAGAGAGATATGACGGTGGAGATCAGACCTACACAGAGAGATATGACGGTGGAGATCAGACCTACACAGAGAGATATGACGGTGGAGATCAGACCTATGAAGAGAGGGGTAGCCGGAGGACAAAAGGTCTGTAGAGAAAAGAGATAGTGTGGGTAGGGGCGTCTCTGTCACCAACTGGAGAGCTACATCAGGGTAGGCTCCCAAGAGAGATGTTAGAGGGACTCCAATAGAGACTTCTAGTAGCAGGGGTCATAGAGATTGAAGATGACACTCTAACTAGTCAAGTTTCCTAATAGAGAGAGGGGAGCATCAACCCACCCACAAAAATGTTGGCTCAAAAATTCACCCTGCCTACAAGATGTGCAGGGATAAACATAAGGAAGATAAAGCAGATATTGAGGGAATGTCCAGTAATTCCTGCCTGAAACCAAGACCCATCCAATGGAAGAGAACCAACCTCTGTCACTATTAACGATACTCTGCTTTAGTTACTGACAGGAGCCCAGCAGAGCTGTCCTCTAAGAGGCTCCACCCAACAGATGCTGAGACTCACAGCCAAATATTTGGGCAATAAGTAGGGTTCTTTGCAGAAAAGAGAGGGGGGCAAAAAAAGGACATGGAGGTATCATGAGCTAAATAAGAAGACAAACAGAGCCAACTAACCAGGGCCCAGAGGGGCCTGCTGAGACTGAAGTACCATGACCATGCATGACCTAGACCTAGGCCCCCTACAAGGATGTAGCAGATAGACAACTCAGGCTTCATGTGGGTCCTCTAGTGAGGGGAGCAAGGGCTCTCTCTGACATGAACTCTGTTGCCAGCTTTTCAATAACTTCCCCCTGGCAGGACTGCCTTGCCAGGCCACAGGGGAAGAGGCCATGCTCAGTCCTGAAGTGACTTGATGAGCTGGGGTGGATTAAAAGTTGGGCTTCCCTTTCCTGGAGAATAGGAGAAGGGGATGGAGAAGGAGGAAAGGTAGGACTGGGAGGGGAGGAAGGATGGGTCTATGGCCAGGATGTAAAGGGAATGAGTGAATGAATGAATACATAAATAAGTAAATGTGTACTCTAAAACAACATTATTTTGATTGTGAAACCAACGGATATATACTGTGCCAATTTGATTAGTCAGATACATGGGTCCCCTAAACGTCTGTTACACTGATTTTTAAATTTTATTAATATTGTCACATATAATTAAGAAATATGAATAATTTATCATTGCTGTGATTTTAGAATAAAGTGGATATGATTTTATGCCATATTTTGGTTATATCAACATTGAACTGGAAGAACCGAGACATTTTGCATATTCCCTGCTCTCACACATCTACAAGTTTCTTCATTATCCAAAAGACACACCAAAGAATCTGCCAAAGTCTGAAGATTATTCTAGGAGCCACATATGTTGCTATATGATCTATAGGTCAAATTGACATATAATGGCATGCATTCATAACTGTGATACATAGAGCAGCATTCTGGAGTAAATCTCTTCTATGCCCTTAGCCAACAATAGTGTCACCTTTGTGCAAGTGGATCTTCAAACCTCAATGAACACAATAAAGAAAATTCCTCAGTCATGCTTTTGCAAAGGTTTTGGATTATTATTAACTAAATCTTGTCAAGGTCACACCACAGACCATGTACTGATTTCATATAGAACTTTCTAGGTATAGTTTCTATCAGCTTATAAAATTCAGTGAAAGAGTTATAAAATTAGATAAATTATAAGGCCTGGAAACCCTACCAGTGTTCCTTGATCTACAGAATTCAGGATGCAATGTTTGCTTTAAGCAATCTGATGATAATAAGAGTCAACTCATATAACACAGCCATACCTGTGTAGCCATATAAGTTACCGTATTTTTTTTTTTCACTTGTTCAGCCACAAAAACCAAATGCTTCTGGGTGTCACTCCTTTCTAAAACTTTGGAGTTACAATGTGAGTCAAAAGCCAGCTAGCAATGGAAAGTGGATTACAGGTAATATCAGTACAACACAGTGGTTGTAGAATGCTCGGGGTTTCCCATGCTAGTGTTCTGTCAAGGCAACCATCTGCAAGGAAGCAGTAAACATTGAAAACTGAGAGCACACAACATCCAGAGCAACTAGGAAAGCCTTCATATGGAGAAAAAGGGGTATGAATCTGGGAAAAGGAAATAAAAGTGTAGAAGGCTGGATGAAGGACTTCTCACACAAGAAACTCTTGGAGCTGGAGGCATTTGTAGCGTGGAAACCTAATGTAGTGGAAACTTCCTGGAACCTATGAGGGTGACCCTAGTGAGGAATCCTAGTAATGTAGGATACAAAGCCCGAACTGACTATCTTTTATAGCCAGGCAATGCTTCCAGTGGTGGAACAGGGTTGTATTCAGTTGCGTTGTTGGCCAAGGGGATCCTGTGGAGGTACCTAAACAACCAAGCTGATGCTAGGACAGTGGGTCACTCTGAAAACTAACAGCAGGGTCCCACTGACAAGGAGAACATCCACATATTCTCACTGAACATAGAGAGGTCAAAACCGCTGCCTACATGGAGCTTTCATCCCTAAATTCTAAAAAGTACTCTGCAGGCTACAGAAAGCAAACCTGGACACCAACTCAGCCACAAAACCCTCAATCTACAATCTATGCTGCTTGCAAGATGTGCCGGGGCAGTGGTGGCACAGAACTTGTCCGAGTAGGCAACCAATGCCTAGTTTAACTTGAGGCCCACACCAGGAAAGCAAGCCCATGTCCTATACTGCCAAGATGGTAAGTACTGGAAATCCCGGAGACCTAATATAGAACAAAATAGGACTAGAAAAAAAATATGATATTCTGCTATGCTCATGGATTGGTGTCCTATTCAGTCACCATCAGAGAGGCTTTTGCTGTTAGCAGGCGGGAGCTGGTGCAGAGGCTCACATACAAACATTACGCAGAGTCTGAATGGGAGGTCTCTATCAGGCTCCCTCTTGGAGCTCAGGGAACCACATGAAAGAGGAGGAGGAAAGATTGTTGGAGTCAGAGGAGATGGAGGACACCAGGAGAAGAACACGGACCATTGAGTCAACTAAACATAGCTCGGTATCACAGAGATTGAAGTGGCAAGCATGGGGCCCTCAAGAGGCTACTCCAGATGCTCTGCATATATGTTATGGCGGTCAGCTAGATGGTTGTGGTAGGACTCTTAACAATAGGGCAGGTATAACTCTGACCTTTTTATCTGCTCTTCAGGCTCTTTTCCTGGCCTTGTGCAGCCTCAATAGATAAGAGGGCTTTGTCTTATTGTGTCTTCTTTCGTCCCTTGAGGCCTCCTCTTTTCTAAAGAGAAACAGGGTAAATGGAGCTGGGTGAGAAGGGAGAGGAGAGGGGCTCAGAGGAATGGGAAAAGGGGGCAACTGTGGTCAGAATGTACTGTAAGAGACAGTAATTTATTTTCAATAAAAAGATAAGAAGAAAAAGAAAAGAAACTATGTATCCTGAATCTAATGCAGGGCTACATTGGACTTTTAGAGTCAGTTGCATGTCACAAGCTTACTGAGTTCTTTATACTTTCAGAGAAGAATAAAAGGCAGGGTACCTGCAGGCATGGGAAATGAGCTAGGATATCTTGATTATATGTGAGCTAGGATGGCCAGATGTATCTGAGTTATATCTACTACATAGAGAAAAGAGACAAAGACATGCAGATTCCAGATCCCACAGCTCTTTCACTTATTTCACAAAGAGAAATGAACCCTAGAATGCTAATTGACTTACCAAAACCAAAGTACAAGTTTGGACTTTTTTTCTTTTCTTTAGCGTTCATTTTTTTTGCCCTTTCCTTTCGGCTCTGCTTCTTTCTAAGAACTTTTAAATTTTATTATGTCAACAACGTTCTGCCTGCATGTATGCCTGCAGGCCAGAAGAGGGCAGCAGATCACATTATAGGTGATTGTGAGGCACCATGTGGTTGCTGGGAATTGAACTCAGGACCTCTGGAAGAGCAGCCACTGCTCTTACCTTTGAGCCATCTCACCAGCCCTAAGAACTTTTCTTGAGCAGGAACAAAAAAAACTATACTTTTTAGCTTAACAGAAAAGAAGCTTTCACATAGCCTAATTACATCAATGACTGTCTCAGGATGTGCTAGGTTAATATATCACATATTCCTTCCAATGCTTTGACTCACACCATCTCCCAGTTTTCTGCCATCTTGTTTGAGATTTTCTTTTGCTTACTAGACAACGAGAAAGCACAGGAAAGAGAGGCAGCGTGGGACATGGCAAGAGAGGCCTCTAGAATAGCTGCTTGTTTATGTGTCTGCCTAATTAACAATTGTCAACTTCAAATCCTCTGGCTTATTGATTATCACTCTAGTCTCCAAAGTATAATTTTCTTAAAATACTTTCCAAATATCTTAATGAACATAGAAACATTTTAAGCAGCTCATGGAGCTGTTTTCAGGCAATGCTTTGCAGCAAAAAGATGTCAGAATAAGTGGCAGCATTGAGAAATTTCCTTCTCTAAATTCTTCCCATTAAGTTAATAATTTAACTTTGGTTCACTTTTAGAGAAGCTGTAGAGAAATGCTGTGCATAAGCAGCCCATTCGAACACCTGATTGGCCAGTTCAGAGAGAAGATGAACCAAACAAATGAGCAGACACCAGCAACAGCCATCATAGCTTCTGTAAGGTTGATTTTTTTTTATACTTTAACCAAGACCCAGGGCTTAGGGAAGAAAGTGGAATCCTATACATTGGTTAAGATTTATCATTAAGTATTTGCTTAAAGGAGAAATCCAGGTATCTTTTCAACTTTCTTTTTTCTGTCTCCATTTTGAAGGAGTTTGTTTCATACACACACATAGGCATATGACTTACTGAATCTGAATTAAATATGAGAGATCTTCAAAGTATATCATCTTTACAGACTTGGCAAACTCTTAAGTATTTCTGGAAGGCACATATCCTTTTGTGAAATATGTAAAAGTTTGCTGAATTCTGGTACTTTTGAGATGTTTTCAGGTTGAGAGGTTCTTGAAGGAAATATATAGAAGATATGAAAATATTTGATAATACCAAGCTCACAAGAGTTTTCTATTGGTTTTAATCTCTGAAAATGAAATGGAAATAGCTCAGTAGGAAACCCAGTTTGTTTACTGTAGATCAGAGCAATCAGAAATCACCATATCACAAGCTAAAATTAACCTCTCCCTTGCTGCCAGGGTTTTCAAAGCAGCACAGGCAGGTTTGCCAACAGAATTCCCACTAACATCAATGAGTAGAGCTGACTGTCCAAGGATTTTATTTAGCATCCATGCTTTAGTGTGGACTGTGGCTTTTAAATGTCTTCTGAAGATGTTTAATGAAGGGAATTTTGGATCAATGATGACCTCAGCTATATTTATGCACAGGCTGCAATTTTACACCCTTCCTTCTTAGTAACTGCATTACTATATCTATCTCAACCCCACCATCCCACTTGTATGTTTATACTCTGACTTTATTATTTTCTTCCCACCGTCCTATATCTTTGTCTACTTCTCACTTCTTCTGAGGGACTATTGGCCAGAAACAACAAATATTACCATCCCAAATCTGAGCATCTATAGCTATCTACAAAACAGCCTCAAAACTGGGTCCTGTGACTGTCATCACACATCTAAGAGGAATAGAGAGAGTACACACAGGGTTTCTAGTGGGCAAGGACACCAGCCACAAAGACAGATGACCTGAACTCCATCCCCAGGACCCACATATGGAAGAAGGGATCCTGCAAAGTCACACACACACACAGTGTGTTACTCCTTCCATGTGCATACAATTCTACCCTAGCTCCAGAATCTCTCTGGAGGTGCTAGAATACGCAGAGGGTTGCATCTGTATAGGTATATGAAAGATATTATCTATCCTAAGGTGACAGTTCTTAGTGATATGACTATTGTGAGATCAATTTTAAATAATCCCTATAAACTCAGTGGCTAACCAAGCTAGATTTACTGTGAACCATTACACGAAGCTATAGTTAAATCCCTTTCTGGGGTGAGTAGTAGTTGTTCATGCCATCCCAGGAAAAGCTCACTAGACACTGATATTATTAGTGAAGTGGACTGCCTTATTTCCAAAGTTAGAACAGTGGCTACCTGTGGGAGTCAACAGCAGCAGAAGACTAATCAGTTATGAAGCCAATAGATCATGCACCGCATGCCCAAAAATGTATGCTAAGGTCGTAATTTTGCAGTGTATTGTGACAAAATAGACGCCAGAAATGAAGTTGTTATTACAACATTTCTGCTGAGTGCTGAACAGCCCTAGCTTGAATCTGCAGTGCCATATCCAGGACCTGACAGAGGAAAAAAACATGTGCTATGGCCTTTGCATACGCTCATCCCTGCTTACAAGACATCCATAAACAGATCCAGCACTGTATGGGACTGATTCGGTCTACAGCATCCAGATGATCCTGAATATGAGTTGCCTAATTCCAACAGAGGCAAAGGGAATAGTTCTGCATACTGTTCATGTGCTTCACCTCTGTTCTAGGGAAACAGAAAGGATGAAGACATTCTGCTGGGAACTATCAGTCTCACTCACACGGAGCAAGTTATATGCTGTCCTCAGGTTCCTTCCAATTGTTTCTAGAATTATATATAGAGTGATTATCTTCATGTTCATTCATAATAATTTTCTTTAAGCTCTGCTATAACAGCATAAACATGAAAGTTAAAACTGTTCAGTTATAATCTCTTTGTGTCTTATGGTTGGCATGTTTCCTATGGAAGAGAACCAGCTTCCTGTGCATTGTAGCATTTGGAGGCTTTCTAAATTCCTTGGCCCATTATTTCTTATATCTCTTTTGATCTTCTGCTTCTGTCTTCACATCTACTTCTTCTTGTGATATTTTCCATCTCTGTTATCAGAACCCCACAAACTGCATTCAGGCACACCTGGAGGTTAGGCAGGATTCTCTAGCCATTCCAAGATCCTTAATCACATTATCACAGACATTTTGGCCACATATTATGGTACCATAGGTGCCAGGGATCAGGTTGCTATATTTCAAAGGACATCAAATTATGAGGCCATTGCTTCAAAAGTGAACCAAATTGAATACTCTCTTATCAACAGAGAGGAGGGCCCTCAGTTTCTCTAGGATAGTGCTATAAAACTGTTTACTTCCCCAAAAAATGGAATTGGCCATTAGTTATCTGCACTTACTCATTAAATGAGCATTAAGAGAAAATTTAGGGTATCCTACAAATACAGTACATAACTGTATTTTTGGCAAACATCCAAGCTGGAATTCCATGAACAGAGACAATAGTGCTTCCTGTCCCACATGATACTCATCTTCTGCCTGGGCTTGTTCCATCTCATTGTTGCTCTTTCCTAACCCACACACACCCTCCTTCCTCACCCACCCACACTCTCCACAAACACTGTTTTCTTGCAGCTGTTTAAGAAAGAGTCTGTCTCCTCTGAGCTCAGGAATCCAAAATATGTATATGATTATAAACACTTTTTTATAATTTTCTCAATTAAAAAATTCCCATGGACTTGGAGAGGCAGAGGCAGATGGATCTCTGTGAGTTCCTGGTCTATAAAGAAAGTCCAGGACAGCCAAAGCTACACCAAGAAACCCTGTCTTCAAACAAACAAGTAAACAAAAACTTCCCATGAAGCCATGAGTATTAATTACACGGAGACCAATGCATTTGACAGATTTTGTCTACCTATATTTATGCTGTTTTATTGGGAGATCTTTATTTCAAGCCTTCCAGACTCACTGCCTTGGTTTTCTCTTTCCCTAAACTTCTTTTCCTGTGCTGATTCCCCTGTTACAGCAAACTGTTCCCTGATCACCTTGAAGCCAACAGCCTGTATCCCTTACAGATTTGTATTGGAAATGCTTCCACTTCAAAGGAAAGATTTTCATTTATTCCATCTACATGAGAAGCACTCTGCTGACAGTAGATTTATCCAGCCAACCATCAGCTCATTCAGTAATAACAGATATCACTGATGGAGGATTTTCCCTGTGACATTCAGTGAGCTAGCATCACATTCCCATTATCTGATTTAACAGGTGTCAATCAAGAAAGAATTCTGTGGCAGTATGATGATAGGCCTTTGTCATGGATGCAGGGAGGATAGTAGCTTATGTTCTAGCTGAAGAACTGTGTTATTATACAGACTCAAATAAAACTTGAACTGAGGTTTGTGGGTGCACAAAAGGAGGGACAAGAGGTTATCTGAGTGGATATTTCAACTGATGTCTATGAAGATGCTGGCATTTGAGAGGTATTTAAAGATACTGAAGGCATGGAGGAAGCCCTATATACCATGAGGATGCCAGTTAAGTGTGTAGAAAGGTGAACAGTACTAAACATATTGGGCTTATGTGCCTGGACTGTGTTATCCCAATGTTGAAAGCCAGAAAATATACACAAGTAAGCTCAAATGTCATAATTAGGAAGAATAAGTCTTAAACTATTTCTGCATATCTTTACATGGTTATTGTTAAAGAAATTTTCTTATAGTATATAGGAAGTGTTGTGTAAGACAAACACATCAAGTTAGCCAGTACATCAGACCTGCTGGATACTTCTGGAACTTTGCTTATGGTTTAAGACACTTTCCCTTTTAAAACACTCCTTAATTATTTTTTCCTTTGAAATTTCACTTGCCTAGAATATTAATGACAATTTTAAGCCCCACTCTTTTACCGTTTGCTTCATTAGAAAGTCTGTAAACTATTGTGTTTACCTGGCATGCAAAAGATTTCAATTTCCTACAGAGTACCACCTGGGTCAGCATTATCTTTTTCACTTTAAAAAAACCTGCATAAAGACCCTTTTATATTAGAAAACAATTACATTTGGAATATTGTCAGAATCAGAGAACCAGGAAGTAGTAGTCAAAACTAATTTTATGGCAACTTGGGTTTAGAAGAAGAAACAAGTTGATGGCCTGTCCAAACACACTTCAATTTATTACTTCTGTTCTCTTTGAAAGTGCACCCCACACATTTCCATGCATATCTTTGCGTGGAGGAAGGCTTTACAGCATGTTTCCTTTATATGCTCAAGAGGTCACAGACTAACAGCCTGGTGTCTATGAAGGGAAAACAAAAGTTATTCCACCGGAAGAGCTCTCTGTAGCTGTGCTTTGTTCTCCTTGGATCCTTTCTGCTCTTCTAAATAAAACTCTAGCAGTGAACATTACAGGCTAGATCTTCCTACATTAATTATCAGTCATGACAATGCCCTGCCAACATACCCACACCAACCTGACCTAGGTAGTTACTTAGGAAGACTCTGTTCACAGGTGATTTTGTTTTGTACCAAATTGACAGTTAGAGCCAAGCAGTACACGTTAAAAGTTCGCAGATAAACACACACATGCACACGCACGCACACACGCACACCAACTCTCAAACTCCAGAAATTAAAGCTGTGTCTTTCTTTCTTTGTAGGAAAACTCCAGGGTATATCTTGGATCAATATGCTCTGAACCTTGCTTCCAGCAATTCCGTTGGCACATTGACTGTGTCCTATCACTCCCATGAGGTGGTAGGTTGTGGCAGAAAGCCTCTGTGATGCCCTCACAGACACTGGTAGTTTGGTATGCTGACACACACAGCCCTTCATACTGTCTTCCATAGTCTCCACTCTCTCCAGTACCACACATGGTTTGATGGACTCAACACATTTTTTGTTCCTTCCAACTAGAATATAAAAATCCCTTGTCAGATTTGTACTGTACATGTTGAGTGCTTTACAGTTAAATAATCTGAGCAAGCAGGAAATGGCTCATGATGTTTGAATCTTTATCAACCAGGGATGGCCTGCTTGTTCCTGAACCCTACACATTGGGAATCATGACACACAAATGAATGAAACTCTCGCTCATTCTCTCTCTTTCATGCACATGCATACCTGCATTCACAATAATAATGATCATAATAATTAATAATAACTGACATTTTACTCCAAGGAGTAAAGACTTATGTCTTATTAAGGTCCTCCCCCCGCCCCCGAGTGGTTAAGGTCTTCTATGCCCAACTGTTCTCCTTCTCAAGCTTTATGCGATTCAAATGTCATGAGCCTGGCTTATCACAGCCTAATTTTCTTCTTCCATTGAGAAAGTTTCATATTCTGATGGTTAAAATTATGTTGCCTTGTGAGTCTTTTGTGAGGAAAAATCAGAATAAAAACATTAACATCATAAAGGAATGGTAGGTCAATTGAAAACCCACCAATAAAAACTCATTGTATGCACTTAATTTTTAAGGAATTCATATTTAAGCTCTCCATCAGTATTGGAGATTCTATGTAGCTCAGAACTAATTTCCCTTTTTTGAAAATTCATGGTATTTCAACTGCTAAAATGTTCACAAGACATATTATCCCAGATTATACGCACTCTTTTTATTCTTTGAATTAAAGATATCAAGGCATTATTAAGTTTTATAAGGAAGTTGGTTAAAACGCTCCTCTTTGCAGCTTATAAAATCATACAGCTCTTTCACTACACAAAGACACAGTGTTTGATTTAGACTCTATCTAATGACTTCTATCTTCTCCCTTATTAACTAAAGCACCCACTGGGAACCAGGTTTGTTGAGTCTCAGCTTCACATGAAGGCAATGTGGGAAGAAGGCCCATTAGATCTCACAATTTCACACCTTGCTAAAAAGTCAGCTGGGCCACAGCAGGAGCCCAATGTATAAACTAAAATCATTGCAAATGTATATGCTCCAAACTCCTTGTTTTTCTTTTTATGAGACACGCAAAGCACGGAAAGAAACTAGATAAAATGTGGCCTCTTGGAGAATCCCAATTGTACCTACTTCCTTAAGAAAACTAGCTGGCTTTTTTAATATTTAATAATACTATTTATTCATTCTCTTCCTTCTCTCTCCCCGCTGCGCGCGCTCTCTCTCCCTCCCCCTCTCTCTCTCCCCGTGTGTGTGTGTGTGTGTGTGTGTGTGTGTGTGTGTGTGTGTACATACGCTTGTGCCAGTCCTGCAGTGTGAATATAGAAGTCAAAGGACAGTCAGTGGAAGCCAGTTTCTCCTACCTTATGAGTCCCAGAGATTGAACTCAGGTTGAATGGCAAGGGCCTTTATCCGCTAAAGCCTCTCATCAGCTGATTTATATTAAAGGAAAATGAGGCTTATTTACATAGCATCTTCCCTATAAGTAACCCTTCTGATGAGAAGTGAGATCAGCCATTTTGGGACTTCATGGAAGGCCACTAGAAATTCATGGCAATTCAAGGACCTTGAAAATAATAATCAGGTTCTCTCTAACACTGAGTTTTGAGTAGGTAGCAACAACATTGCAACTTTATGGTAGAAAAAGCCTGCTTATCAGGAAATCACTTAGCGCACACCAGTGTCTGAATCCACCGCCAGGAATGGCCTATCTCCCTTCCATCTGACCCAATTCTCACTGAACAATCTAATCTATGCCTTTAGACACCAGTGATGCCATCCCTGGTGTTACTGCTGCTGACTGACCATTTGGAGAACTGCACCAAGTATCAACACCTTCTCCTTGCTTTGCTCTTCAAATCAGCTTTGTCTTTTTGTGACTTCAGGAAGCTACCAGCAAATTTAGTCACCTTCCACCAAACAGCAAGCAGTGACTGATACTGGTGCATGCAGACTTTCATTTTTTAGGCATTGAAAACTTTGAGATGGTTAAATTACAGTTTTGCTATTTCTAAAGTTCACATGCCTTGTGCCTGTGCCATGAACGCAGCCAGCAGGCAAGTAGTCAGCTTCTGAAGGACAGAAGCAGAGACCACAGGGAATTTAACTTCATTATAGCACCAATTCAGTCACGTAACACAATCACTTAAAAAAAAAACACACATTCAGGCTGGGAAGGTTGCTCAGTGGGTAAAATGTTTCCCACGCAAGGGTGAGGACCTATGTTAGGATCTTCAGGAGCCACTGAAGGTTAAATGCAATAACAACCCTGTTTGGAATAGCAGCTACGTTGTGGTGAGCTGAGAGGGAGGACAGGAGACTCTCTGGAAGATAATGAGCCAGCAAGGATGGCCACAGCAACTACCAGTAAACATCCCATCTAAAACAAATTGGAACTAACTTATAATGTTACCTGTTGGTTTCTACAAGTCACCATAACATGGTGCACATTCCTGCACGTGCGTGCACATACACACACACATACACACACACACACAGAGAGAGAGAGAGAGAGAGAGAGAGAGAGAGAGAGAACCAAATCTTTGATCAAGTTGGACATTAAAAAGTCAAAAAGCTCTAACAGAACATATGTCCCACATTATAAATAACTGTGTCTCCATTATTCTTTTTCTTTAACACTGACAAGTGTTTGGATTGAATGTCTTTATGCAGGACCAAGACATCTCATGAAATCTATCGTGTGTGCTAACCACACTGTCATCACGGTGCCCAGTGTCAGGAAGACACTGTTCGCTTGTTTGTGTGGCTGTCTGTGAAGAGACTTGGAGCTATAGTCTCTTCACATTTAACCCACTTGTCTTAGGTTGCCGAACTCAGCTCCTGAACTCTTGAATTGAAGTCTCTTCTCCTTTATTCTTTTGTGTTTTAAAAATAATTCTGTCAGGTGATGCACACTCCAGGCTTTATCTTTGCAAAAGATGTTCGAACAAAGCAAAGAGAATAATTTTCCCTATGTTTTCTTTTTCTTTTTTTTTCTGAATGTGTGAAAAAAAACTTGTCTTTATGAAATAGTTATTTAAAAAGAAGAAAAAAGTATAGCAGTTGGCAGGAAACATGTCAACAATTCCTTCTTGAAAACATTTCAGGGTGAAAATAAAGATACAAGCTCTTTCTAATTTTCAGAAAGCAGTGCACTCTATCTGAGAGGTAGACACCTTGGGTTTTCAGTACAAAATCCCCCTAGAGGCACAGAAGGCAATTCCAATTCCCTCCTCTTCGTTCTAGCAGCTGAGTTTGCCTCCAAGTATTAAAATTGTAATCACAATCTACACAGACAATGTCAGTAGTGGGGCATTTGAGGTAGTGGAGGGTGAGTCCTGAAACTCTCTTTGAGAAATACACTGTTTAGGGGAAAAACAACGACAAAAACAAAACAAACAAACACCATTGCTGAAAACTTTTCTTCCCTTCCGCCTTTTTATAGCTAAGGTTTGGGAAATGGCTTGCGTTTCCTGGGCAGCTTGCCCATATTTACAGAACACCTTATGGAAAAGTTTGAGGAAACGGACAAAACAAAGAATGGAAAGATGTGTGTAGGACCTGAGAGTCCTATTCTTACTTGGGGACTCCTGAGGTTCCGTAGGCCGTGCCCACAAGGTGTCTCCGGTCTCAAAAGGCCATGGAGTGTGTGTGTGTGTGGGGGGGGGGGCATGGGTAGCTCCATCTCCTGTGGGCGTCAGCCCTTATTTGGAGACCACAGGTGAACAAAAATTGAAGTCAGTGTACCTCCCTGACAAGCCAAACGTACACAACCCAGCGCGCTCACCTTACGTGAGGGAAAAGAACAGAAAACAAAAACGTACCAACTCACCGACAAAACTGCCGAAGAGGGCACTCGACTGTGCTACAGGAGAGAGAAGGGGCTGGGAGATAGGTTAGTGACGTTAGATCCATTCCCATGCCTGCACGGTAAGGAGACCACTTGCGCCCGCGTCCACTACCAGGCAGACGCGGAACTAGGGCATGCCTTTATAACCTCTTCCCAGTGTCTGATTGGCTCCCAAACTGTGAGCTGACGCTCTGGCTCCTCCTCCTTGATTCCCATCGTGACGTCACTAGTCTCTGAGCATGCCCAGACGCATCTGAGTAGGTCTCTACTTAAGGCCCCCTTCTGCTCATGCGCGCTGCCCTGTGGCCCTGATGCCAGTAATGTGCTACGTTAAGGGATTGAAAATTGCAGCCACCGTGGTGAGTGTTTGCATTGTGGTGGAGGGGAAAAAATGAGTCACGCATAATTTCTCGAGTCTCGTTGTTGGGAAAAAAAGAAGCCTCGGCGGTCAGGCGACAGAAAAGAGGGAAGCTGTAAGAGAGAAAAGAGTTTACAGGGCGGGTGGGCAGGTTCAGCAGCCTGAGAGCTGTGTCTGCTTGGGAAGGGAAAGGAGTTGACAATGGTGTTAGCGGCTGAGTGAGGTCACACCTATAATTAATTATATAATGGCAAACATGGGAGAACACGGGAGCGCAATAGGAGAGGCAAATTCAGGCCAGACGGGTAAGACAGAAGAACTAACATAAAAAAATATAAAACAAAAGTTTCTGAAAACAAGAAAGGTTTTATGTCTAATGGTGGGAAGGTAAAAATTTTTGGCAATTTAACCAGGAAATTATGTATAAAATTATGGAATGTGTTTAGTAAAGAATTTTTGTCATATGTCCCCACAGGGTCCAAGACTTTGAGCCTTTTTATTACAATGAATAATAGCAAATCTCTTTGCCTTAATTAATAGCAAATAGCTAAGAATGAAGAAATCAAAGACAGAATGCCCATCAGACATTTACAGATTGAAACCTAGGGAAGGGTAGTTATTTTATTATTTTTGTTAAATTTGTTCTTTGAAATTTTGCTAGATGCATAAAATGATTTCTGATTACCTTTTCCTGTCTCTTAGCCTTACAATCCCCTTTATCCTACTGTCAAGTCCCTTTCCATATTCATAGATTCCTGTCTTGTTTTGAGACCAGATGGGTGCTGTGTCTATGTCCTTCAAATAATGAGTGGAAAATAAAAACAGTACAAATCAACAATAAAATTTTTTCTAAGTTTTAGTGATAAAGGGCTTGACTTGGACTGTACTAGTAAGAAGGCTCTTGTGTTTTCATTTTGTGTTTCAGTGTTATTTTTGAAAAAGAAATTGATATGTATTTGAACATAAGTAGTTGGAATGAAAGTAACAAATGCAAGTCAGTCATTTTAAAAACCAAGACATTTTTGGTAGGATAAGCAAATCAGATCCAATGCGAAGAAGACTTTCTAATATTAGGAATAAATAATAGCCACGACTCACTTTGCTAACTACTAAAGTTGTAGAATATCCTTTCACAAAGCTTTTATTTATATTTTTCCAGTTTTTCTTTCTTTCTTTCTTTCTTTTTTTTTTTTTTTTTTTTTTTTTTTCTTTTTCCCCCCTTGAAATTGTTCTATCACAATTCACTGGGGCATGGAACTTTGATATCTTTTGCAATTTTTTTTTCAATTACTTCAGTGAGCTCATTATCCTGGGAGAGGAAAGTAGACTCCACAGAGGTGTCTGTGTTGGAGGGTGAGCACATCTGAGAATATATTTCCACATTATTGTGAGAAACAGAACCTACTTTCAAGTTAAACATTGATGTGAAACTTATTGAATTATATATGCAATCTTAAATAAGTTGACATTGGAAAACTCCACTACATGCCATAAAAAAGGAAATGCCTCCTAGATAAAAATCACAATCAGTTTATAGCCATCCCTGTCTCACTATATCTGCCTGTTCATCTCAAATACCTGTGTGTGAGCTTTTCTGAGAACCTTGATTTTTTTTTTTCTTTTTTGAAACAAGAAGGCTCAGCTATGCTGCTTCTTAAATAACTTCCTGTTTTCCCCAGTGTTTGAGATCAGTCCCATTGCCTTGCATTTGCTGTGCAAGACTCCAATTCAGCCACCAGTGCCCAGCTGTAGCTTCCTATTCTTATTGATGTTTCGATTGTGGATAAAAAGGATTTGCAAGGGAATAATCGGTTTTTCTCTCCTCTGTAAAACTGGAATGTTTCACGGAATGTTTTCCATCTCAGTAACTTCTTTAGAAAAATAAATTGCTCTGTGTCGTGAGGATATCTTGAAGGTCAGCTTTCTCTGTTTTTCTGTCAAAACGGGGTTCGAGGTTCAGCCACATATGGACTATAGATTCAAAAGAAAGGGGGATGTGCTCATTAAGGGGCTCTGTCCTTAGGGATGTAAGGGGAGAGGGAGAGGAAAACTGATCTCCATCAGTGTAATGCCAAAGTGTGCACCTGCTTGGAGGAGATAAGCCTGGCTGTTGTTGATTAACAAAAGGATAAATTGACACTCAGGAGGCCAGAAAAGTGTCTATGCTGTGAGTCCGAGGCCAGCTTGGGCTATATTAGTAAAATCTAGGTCACTCTGAACTACCATGTGAAACTAACTCATTCACTCTCTCTCTGTCTCTGTCTCTCTCTCTCTCTCTGTCTCTCTCTCTCTCTCTCTGTGTGTGTGTGTGTCACACACACATACACACTAATAAATGGCTAGCACTTTAAAATATTTACAGTTATATGTCAAGGTATCTGCAATGGGTTTTTTGTTTTTGTTTTTGTTTTTTTTTTTACTCCTTTGGGTCTGAAATGAATGTAAATCAAACCACTCATTAAGCCCAGTTCTTAGACAATCTCCATTCTATAGTTCTCAAAGCATGTGGCTCCTTAGAGATTTATAGAAATTTGGTAACTTCATGGTTTAGGTCTTTTGCTGGCTCTGATCATCTCTTGCATCTGCTTTAGCCCAGAATTGGAAACTAGTGCTTCCCAACATTGCTAAGAGACAGAACAAATAAATCTTTTTAATTTAATTTGAAACTCAATGCTCTCTCCATTATAAATTTGTCTACATGCAGTATGTGCACAGGTCATGAGTAGGTGTGTTAGAATTGGCTGTCATTAAATGTTCGTTGGATTGGCTAGGCCTCCTTGGGTATTTTCATTTTTATACAGCGGGTTACAGTCTTCCACCACAGTCCCTATCTGATTTCCTAATTTCTCTGCTTGACAACACTTTAATTTGTTTAAAATATCCATTTTATGTAGTCATCCTTAATTTTATAATTTCCAAATCCTAAGTGGCTGGCAGTCCCTTTCCCCAAGCAAAGAAAGCCTCTTCCCTGAAACAACTAGAATAAAGAGTATTAACATACGGGTCTGAGGAGGTAGAGCTTGGCCTGTGTGAGTCTCTGTGTTCACACCCACCATTACAAGGTCAATTAAATAACAGGAACAACTATTGTTTATGTACAGATCTATGTGCCCCATCGTGTGTGTGTTTGTGTGTGTGTGTGTGTGTGCGTGTGTGTGTGAGAGAGAGAGAGAGAGAGACTCAAATTCGTATTGCCTCACATTTCAATGCTGTTTAGCTTGTCATACTGTAAATAAAGCGCCCCCTAGGTATTACTAGATCTTAGGACTCGTTTGGCAGTTTTGTTTTAAATTGATATTCCTGTCAATTTAAATGGCAAGTAGCAAACCCAGCTGGGTTCCTGGAGAATCCGGTAGAACTGTGACCACATCCTGAAACTTCAGGCGTGGCACATATTTGCCCTGCTTGGGGAAAATCAGTGGTCAGTGATGCTGGGGAAGACATGAAGAGGCTCCTGCGGGGCAGCCTTCTGCCTTCATTCCTGTGTTGCTAAGAAGAAGGAACCAGACAGATTCTTGTTTCCTGACTCTGTATAGGCACAAGTATCCAAACTTATGGCAAATAAACAAACACACAAAACAAACAAAGCCAAAACAAAACAAAAATACACAACTCAGTAAATAAGCGAGATGCCTGAGGTTTAAGTATATTCATAGTTTGCATTTACCTAAAGAGGTTTGAACTAACTGATTAGGAAATGCATCAAGGGTAATGAAACGAGGATACTGGGTTGACACACGGCTCTAAAATACCACACAGTGCTTCAGAAGACGTTTTGTAAGCAAAACAATATAAAAGATTTTCTTTTCTGAACAAATCCTTCTGACAGATACCGTCTAACCATGACCTTCATTCTCCTGACTGTTCACCTGATTTCCCTCTTTGAATCTAAATCAATTAAGGAATTAGGCACTGTGATAATTGAAGGAGTACGGCATGGAATTGTAAATGTCTGTGGAACATTTAGAAAGTAGGCTGTTCTTAAAGCTACATCTCCAATTACACCAAGTAGATCCCACTGTGCTGTTGCGTGTTCTAATTTCTAGAGTCTAGAACAGCATTGAAAAAACAATATTTTGTGTATTTGATAGACTCTCATTCCAGGGGACATCTCACATTGCTGAAAATTGTGGCCATAGGAGTGGGACTCCCAGTATTCAGTTGTTTTGTAAATTCCAGGATGCTTTCATTAATGACTGGCTCACAGACAAACCTAGGTCTGATTCCTTTCCAAAGTCCTGGGCTGTGTGTGTCAATATGACCTGATAATTATTACAATTCACTTCAATGGCTTTGCTTTTTTCATTGAACTGCTGCTATTATTTTGAGTCTGTAGTGGTGCCACCCTCTCACTTCAACAATGCCTGTTTGATAGCAGAATGGAAACACCTAAAGCTGAGGCAACAGATGGGGGAAGGGCCTGACTTTATTCCCTGTAAAATCAACAGCCTCTCCCTGTGACTTCACTTGAATGCTGAGAAAGCAAGTGGATACATACTTTGAAATTGGGATAGAGATTGTCAGCTACAGCATGACCGTTTAGACATCACTGTGACGTTCGATGTAGAGGAAGAGGCGGTCCACAAAAGAAGTGAATAGGTTCGAGTTTATGACACATTCTGGTTCTTTTGAGTAGACCTGAATCTCAAATTCAGTGTTTGAGGGCTTGTGGGCATAGTTCAGCCTACAGAATGTTCAGGACTTGAATAAGATTTCCCAAACTTATGGTCAGATGTGGCAGCTTGTACTAATGACATCAGTGCTGGGGGACAGGTCAGTCCCTGAGACCCTCCAGCCTGCCAACTATTTAGTGAGCTCTAGGTGAATTAATGACCCCGACTTAGAAAACAAGATGGATTTCCACTGAGGAACAACACCAAAGGTTAACCTTTAGCCTCCACACGTGCGTACACACGAAGGAACATGTGACCCTGACACACTCATACATAAAATACAATAATAGACAACTGCCTTTGGTACACGAAGAAATCCCTGTTCTCCCTCAAAAGTGCGTCACAGTCGCTCGCACTGGAGAAACCTGTATGTGGCACGGGTTGAACGAACTGCTGGCAAGAAGACCCATGAACTTCTTTATAGCTGAGTGAGCTACAGTTTTTCCGCCTCAGCTTTGGAGTTTCTAGAAGGCCCCTCTGGAGGGCACTCAGACTTTGAGCTGTTGACACCCTCCTGGCCACACACCACACATATCCTCCTTGTTATCAGCTGTGACTCACTCTGGGCAGAACAATGGCATCTTGGGCTTTCATCACGTGGCGAAAGAGCAATATTGGCACATTTTATATCTGGGACTCAGTGCCAGAGCCCCAAGGGAAAGATAGGCTGTGTGGACTGTGAAATTCCCTCTTCCACCAGGGGGAGCTCTCACCCAACTTTTTTTTTTTTTTTTCAGAGAGGTTCATCAATTTGTTTGAAAGCCATCCTAGGACTCAAAGGTGCAGCCTTCTGCAGAAAGAACTCAGAGTAGTTGATGTGCCTTTCCCTGTTTGTCTGGGTGTGTCGTGCTATTTTTAAGGTGCCGAGGGACTGAGGAAAAAAGAGTAAAATTTGAGTAGGAATGATATCACCAACAAGAGAAAGAGTAATATTTTGGTTGTCTCCTGGGAGTTACTGGTTTACAAAGCTTCCTGAACTGTCAAAATTGAGTACAAGGCAGACAAAGGAATGGAGGTGCATGATCCCCTGGAGCCTTCCCATAGCTGAGGCTCTCTGGACAGCTCACACGTCTCCCACAGCTTTATCTTTTAATCCATTTCATTGCTTATAGCTTTAAAACGTTTCCAGCTCGATGTCTGCACAAATGCCAGGATCCAGTTTTTACAGTTTTGAATGTTATCATTGTTAATATGATATAAAAGAAAAATGACGATTGTTTTCAAAATAGTAAATACATACTTTGATTTTCCTGCACTCTCATAGTTTATATTATAAGTGGATTCACAGCCATCTGCATTGGGCTGGGGTCAGTATGTTAAGTCTTGGGTGGGTTTTTCTTTCCTGAGGTCACTCCGGGTGGGGGCATGGAGAGCCTGGGAGAGAGTGTGTTGGTTTCAGTGGGGGTGTAGGTGAGGCAATTTATGAGTCTTCAACCTATCTTATGTGCCTCACCCATGAATACAAAGGTTCTTCCATGAAGAGTCATGATTAATAAACACCTGACAAGGAGTGGGTGAGGCTGGAGCCAAAAGAGAATAAAATTAATCGTACCTACTTTCCAGACAAAATGCACTCCAATATGTAGAATAACCTATGAGAGTTGTCCCTTCATGGACCAGGCTGTTTCCTCATCTTTTAAGTCAGTTTTAGCAAATAAAAATAGTCAGGGGCTGCAAAAGGATGCAAGGGTGGGAGAGATGAAGGGTCATGTTTAATGTATCCTACTGCCTTGCTCATCCCAAGAGTGTTCATGGTGGCATCTCCAAATAAATTCTCACAGGGACTCTTAGAGAACATAAAGAAAACAGTAGGAAAGTAATGAGGAAGAAAACTAGACAGTTTGGTGCACCCTTTTGACTGATCTGAACTACATCTAGTAGCTAACTATACAGCAGCCACTTCTGGGGAAAATATTACAAAAACTGCACAAGTGCAAAGGGAAATTAAAGATGATGTTTTATTTAAATCCAAGTTATTTTAGATGACTGGACTTTAAGACACTCTATGAAAGAACAGAATGGAAATTTGGAAGTTGAAACAAGAGAAATTGAATAGCATCAAGATAGACTAAAATCTAAACATATTTCCTTGAAATATTGTTTGTACACTAAAAGCACTAGTGAGAACCTGTTAGAGTTTTCGTTCATGTATCATTTTTATTATTTTACCTTAAAATATTAACAAGACAAGACCAAAATTATTTATATTATTTTAGAGTGAAAGGGGAGGAAAAATAAGGTTTTTGCTTACATAGGCCAAAGCAACATAGTAGGCCGGGGAAATTACAAAAGTGTGTAAAGAGCAAGGCTACTGTTTCTGGAGGATGATGGATATAGATGAAGTTAAAGAACAAAGAAGGAGCCTCTAAGAGTTCCAAGGTGAGCCAAGCCAGGTCAGAGGTACAGCTGGGGAGCAGTGTCTTCTTTGGCTAAGTGCACCAGTGTAGATAGATTTGACAAAAGGACCTGCTTCCTGTGTCAGTCCCTAGGTGCATTAGCAGAGAAACAGGGTCTCAGGTCTAGACTGAAGAAAAGGAGCTTTCCAGTGGGAAGGCTACACGTGGAAGGCTGTGGTGAGCAGTCTCTGACTGAGCCCTTGAGTTCAAGCTCCTGAAGCCTCCCAGCACAGACCTCTGATCTGCGGCATTACAACCTATGACATGCTGGTTGCCTTAGCACATTGGTGGGAACTTCGTTTCATAATAGAAAGAAAATAAAGTGCTGTTTCAAAAACTGAAGAACAAGGCAGACGAAAGAGAACGGGTCCATACAAGTGGGACAGGAGCTGAGCCCTCCATAAAGGAAGGTTTCAGTTTCTTATGTGCCCACAGTTCAAGGGCACAGGTCCTCTTGAACACTCCAGTCATGATTGTGAGTTTTTGGCAGAGCATGGTGTTAGCATGGGCTGCAGCCCCACAGGAGAAGGGCAGCAGTTGCCTTATGTTTACATTTTGAAGATGTTTCCCTTTACTACACTCTCTCTTAGTTACACATCCCAACTTAGAAGGGAAACCTGAGTTCTTGAGAAACTTCACCATAGCACTATCCTAAAATTACATATTCTGGCTTCCAAACGTTTGAGCTGCGGAGGACAATCTGCTGGCAGATGGGAAATCCCCTTTAGTATGTGTGTGTTTGTGCTTCTTAAATAACTTTCCTTTTAATTTGCTGACAGTTCTGCTTTTCACGGAGTCATAGGAAATGCAAGTGTATCAGATGTCTGAGGATTAACAAATCATTTTCTCCTGCTTCTTGTTTGACTTTGGAAATTAGTGAAGAAATTTTCAGGGTACTAACTACACTGCGCTTTCCAAAGAAAACTTAACAGCCCCACCTCTATGAAGTAAACAAATAATTCCATTATTAGATAATGGAAACAAAGTAGGGTGTCTCTCGGGAAAAAAAAGATTAAATAAAACTTTATCGCACATCTTCCTTCTGTGCTGCTCTGTTCCACAGTCGGCCTAATGTTGCCTGGGCTCTCCTGACACTCTGGAAACAAACAACTAAAGAGATTTAGGAAACCTCACAGGGAAGCCGAGCCTTACTCCCTTTTGTCCTTTCAACACTTGTTTCTTGCCCTATTTGGTTTTCCCCACTTTCTAACTAGAACCCAGTTACCGTGAGGCAAATTGAAACGAGACCTCCCTGTTTTTCCTGGTCAGTTCTCTATTCTGGCTGGCAGAGACTCTAAAACCAAGTACTTCTGTGAGCAGCAGGTTTTTAACTTAAAAATTACTCAAAGAAGTGGATGAAGTAGGACAGCCCTGTGTGAGCTCCCTGTATGCCAAATACACTAGAGTCTTGTTTATGATCTAAAAAGACCCCAAGCAGATCAATAAACAGTGCAAATAAAAACATAATATTGGGAGAAATGCAACCAAGGAAGTATTCATTTCAAAAGAAAGGGGAAATGAAGGACCACTATAGTCCTAACTCATAGCTCAGTGATTTTCCCAGTTATTATTAATGTGGAAAATGCTGATTTAAAATGTTCAGATGTATAAATCATTTATATTGATAGTTCTTGTAGACAAATAAGTCATATTAAGACTTTATCTCACTTTGAAAGTTTTGCCACACAATACATATGTATATATATAGTATATATTTAAATACCATTATCCATGAATTTTTTAAAGTTACTATGTTCATACTTAAATATACATTAATGTGTATACTTAGTATTTCTCTACTTTTGGCTTTACCACATTCATCTCCGGGTCTTTTAAAAATTAAATTTATTTATTCACTTTACATCCTTGCCATAACCCCATCCCTCCTCACCTCCCAGTCCCATTCTTCTCCCCGATCCCACACCTCTCTGATATGCACACTCTTGCCAGCTTTTCAGTTACTTCTCCCTGGCAGCATTGCCTTGCCAGGCCACAGGGGAAGAGGGCACACTCAGTCCTGATACAACTGGATCATTTGGGCATGGAAAGGGAGACTCCCCTCTTCTGATCTCCAAGTCTTAGTGAATAATTAATTCTCCATTCAGAAAACTAGAATTTTTCCCTCCACAAAAGAACACAGAACACAAAGTTAAGAAACACAGAATTCTCAGGAGTCTAATATGTATAACACTCATGTCTAGGGATGTTAGCTGGTAAGGAGGTGGTAGGGGTCTGTGGACATATTTTCAGATTTGGTGAAATCAAGCTTGTTTTGTTTGTTTGTGTAGCTGAGAGGTAGTGAATCACTGGAAAAAATAGACCCTGCTTTTTCAGGACTCTTCTGTTCTAAGTATCATATTAATAAGATCCTTAGGATCATAGGGAAAATTCCACCAAAATTTCACCTATCAGGTGCATATTTTAAAAGGAAATTAGTATATTTTATTATTAAAACTTTAGGTAGGCGGTAGGTATAATTTCCCCAAAAGCCTAAGTGACTCCCACTGAGCAGCTTCTGGTGAGAAAGCAGCAGCAGCGTGACTCAGCCTGGGGCTGAACAGTTCTTTTCCATTTTATCTTCAGGTTTAGATATGAAAGAATTGCCTTGGATGAAGTATGGTAAACAAGTGGAAGAGCCTTTGTTTGCTTCAGACAGGTCTTCAGATCATGTCTTGACCCAAGAATTGGCTAGAATTTCCATTTCAATCTGATTCTAAAATCATGATAATTATACTTCCTTGGAGTAGTTGTAAAAACGGCCTAGCATGATAAGAGGGTGGAATAAAGAAAATCAGCACATAGAACTGGTAAATAATCTCTTTAAAAAACAAAAACAAAAAACTGACCAATGTGCTCCTATTGGATATGTGCAAAAAATGACCTGCTTGTATATGTAACAGGGCCCATTCACCCTTTGAGTACCTCCTTCCCTTTCAGGACTACAGGACTGTCAGATGGATGAGATGTATTCCCATGCCCTAGGGGATCTCTCCAACCAGCAAAATACCACCTCCTTGTTCTCTACGGAGGCTGCTTGTCTTCCGATGTTATAGTCTCCTCTTTACTTATAGAGATGCATAGAGTCCTTTTAAAAATCTTACGGCATTGTCTGCTGTGGACATGCTACTCCATGCTTTCCTGGAGTTTCTCCGTGTAGAGGACACACAGATTAGATGCATGTCTGCCTGTGGCCGCATCCCTGGCAATGCTTATCTCTGCCATTTTAGATCTCAGTTTGAGAGTTACTGAGCCAATAAAGCAGTCTAAATTTAATGTTGAATTTTACTCAGCTATATTTATTGAAAATACTATAAAAATTTAATTTTTCTCTGATATAAATTTACTGAAAATATGAGACCTATATGGTTTGCTTGATTTTTAATGTGAAAAATTAAGATATTGTTTTGTAGGACATTTAGTTGATAGTTATTTGTTTTAGAAAGACCTCTGACTTACATTGAAATTTGTTTCAAATTCTGACTCAGGCTTGCCAAAGTTTGCTAACTACAGATAAAGGTCCCATTGATGAGAAGCCCGGCATTATGTCAGCCTTCCCTTGAGCAATCGACAAAAGCCCACGGTTAGCAAGGTTAGGACTTGGTTCAAGATTTCAGTTTTGTAGACATTGGCTTCATTTAATGACCTTATATTTACATGTCAATGTGCCCAAGTGAAAAACAAACTTCAGCTTAGTGTTTCTACAATGAAAGACGTGCAGGTGACCAGGTAAAAGGTGCTCACTCCATGAGTGTTAACTGGAACCTGGGTAAGGCAGAGTGGGAAGGCTTTTAATTGTTGTTTTAATTAATTGTTTTAATAGTAGATCATAGACTATCCACAATAACCGCAATGGAATATAGAAATAGAAAAATGTGACAGTAAAGTTATTGCGATTATTTGGTATATCAAAAGAAGGTAAGAAATTGAATGAATGAATGAATGAATGAATGAATGAATGAGCAAAGAGGAGTGAAAGAAGACAGCATATGCACACTTGGAGAAATGATCTTAAATAGTATTACCTAATTAGGTAGCTACTATTTTTTTCTCTTCTTTTTTAATGTTTTCTTCTTTCATATATTACAACCACAGTTTTCCACCTTCCACCCCTTCCTGTCCCCCACGTACACACCTCCCTTTCCCCTAGACCCACTCATTGTCCGTCTTCCTTCACAAAACAGCAGGCCTCCCTGGGATATAGACTGAACAGAGCATATTAACAAGCTCCAATAAGACTAGGCGCATACCCTACTCAGATTAAGGGTGGACAAGACAACCCAGTAGGAGGGAGAAGGGTCCCAAGAGTAGGCGAAAGTGTCAGGGACACTTCCCATGCCTGCTCCCACTCTCAGGGGTCCCACAAGAACACCAAGCTCAGACATATAGAGGCTCCATTATTGTCACCTCAATCTTGGAGCTACTGTGAGTTCTGTTCACTGTTGATCATATTCAAAACCACACTTTTCTTTCTTAAACACAGAATTCTCACGAATGCCTGGCCTCCCCCTGTGTAGGTAAGGCTAAATAGTCAGCACCTGCCCCACAAGTTGAGTCTCAGCTAAGCTTATTCTTTCACACCTGTGAAGAATATAAGGTACCAGGTTAGAGACACAAGAAAGGGAGTCTGTCAAAGAAGAGCACTTCTGGTTAAACTCCTTCTTAGCCTTCTGCATCTCTCCTAAGGGACAAAAGATTCTGGTTAAACTCCTCCTTAGCCTTCTGCATCTCTCCTAAGGGACAAAAGAAAGTGTGAAGGCTTGAGTCACTTGCAACATCTCTACGCTCTGTCTTATAGAGCTGATAAATAACCTACCAGCCTGCAGATCACTCACCCTTTTCTGTAATTTCATTCTCGATTCATAGCTAAAGCAGACTTGAAAGTTGAAATAGTAAGCCATAACTTGAGTAGAAGTTGCATCACTTCTTATTCCAGCACTTTCACCTTCCTCTAAATGCCCTTGGCTTTGACATTTGCCCTCTAAATTCTAGTTGAGACTAGAGAGCTGACTCAGTAGTTAAAAGCCCTGTTGTTCTTCAAAAGTATCAGGATTCAATTCCTAGCACCAACATAACAGCTCAGAGCCTTCCTTAACTCTAGTTCCAGGGGATCCAACACCACAGACATACATGCAGATAAAGCACTCTTATACATAAAGCAAAAATCAATTAATGTTTTTAAAAAGTGAATTTATTATATATATATATAATATGTATATATCTCATAGTAAAAATAGTAAAAATCAATTACAGGCAGATCCTCCAACCCTGGGCTTAAGAGAAATAGAAATAGAAATGTATTGCTCATTATTTTCATATTTGATAGTTTGTAGTAGGTATTAGGCCCCCATATCAAAGGGACAGCCAGGGTTCACTACATAGGACAACACTGCAGTTTGCAGTGGAAGTGTTGGTCATCTTTGATCCACAGTTTGATATCAGCCTGCTCCATAAGACAGAGAAAAGGGAGTAGATGAAAGGGCATCACCATGGGCCTGGATTTGATGGGAATAGCATGGGACAGAAGGGAGATTAGAAAATATAACCTATTTCCATGCCTAGGAGGGCAGGTACATAAATTAATAAGAACTGACCAATCTGCAACACAAATATTAGCTGTCGTTTCAAACACCTTTTATTGCTTTTGCAGTGAGTTCTGCTGTCTGCTTGAGAATCCTGCTCCTGCACCCTGAACCGATATGAGTAGCCTTTCTCAACAGTTCTCCCTTTCTTCCTTCTCCAGGACGAGTTTGTTTATGGTCTGCAAACTGCACAGAGGAGCAGTACAACCACAGGCAGAAATAGCAAATGAAAAGCTGCTGTTACAGTAAAATACCCACTGCATAGTTATGTGTGCACATATAATGCTTAGCTTTTTAATAGATTTTATTACAATTAAATATCTTGGAAAACTTCTGAACATATTGTATGCTAGAGGCAGGAAAAGACCTCTCTCTATTTGCTACAATCTTTGGAGTCTCCGGGAAATCGGAATAATTTTCACCCCCATTTCTCTGAGTCCAAAGATCATTTGTTAGTTTGCTAAGAGCCAAGTGTAACATAGCACCTCATGAGAGTGGCAATACCCATTCAGAAACAATGAGTGGATACATGGCGTAGGGGAACAAAAGATTTTACGTTCTCTGTTGAAACTGACCTTTCAACGAGAGTAGGGGTGGGATTTTTCCTAAGTTACTTTTTGTCTAAAATGTGTTATTTTTCTCATAGACTAACCAGTCTTTATCGTAAAGAGTGCTTACTTTTTACTCAATTATACAAATAAAAGTGTTAGGTCTCATTAATTATGGCATTTGCCCATGGGACTCATTTTAACTAAGGTTGGAACATAACACAATGTATAAAATATATCAAAGAAATATAAATAAAAATAGAATATAGCCCACAATTTATCTCATTCCATTAATAGATAGAAGATCTGATGGCCAGAAAACTAACTGTGAATAAGGAGACAGCATCAGGAAGGGAAGGAAAAGGGAAATTAGCACAGCTCTTTGAAGGATACCATGGAAGGAAACTCAGAAGTGACAAAAGTGTAAGGGAGCTCATCACATAGAGCACTTGAGGTCACTTTGACCTCAGAGAAAAAGGCTCATCCTGAATCTCTGGAACCAAGGTCAGAAGAGAGCCATGAAGAGAGAGAATGGAAGTTGTGTAAGAATGGAGTTTGAAACACATTGGATTTCATCACCTAAAGGTGTCCGTATTTTCTGCTCCAAATCTTCCATTGTTGTTAAACAGATAATCTGGCCATTGACTTGCAAATAAGATCCATCACCTCAGAAGATAATTGTGGAAATGATCTGACTGATACATATAAAAGAGCTTTTTCTCCAAGACAGTGGCTTACTCACCATTCCACCTTCCTCTCCTTTGACTCAGAAAAGAACTCCACTGGTTCACCAATCACACTCTGCTTGCATTGGTTTGTGAAGTGTCCATGCAAAATCTCAACCATTACAAAGATAATTAGCAATCTATGTAGAAAAATATCTGGTGCTGGATGCCACTGGCATCCCTCTATATTTCCAGCATGCATGGGTCGGTCTGGCAGACACTAATCATAAAGTGGGAGACAATAGCAATGAGAATGTCCTGTTCTCATGTCCTAGAACAGCTGTTCCAAGCACTAAAGTTTCTCACTTCTCTGCAGTTAAGTGAAACAGGAATGAACATCTGTCCAAAGAGTAGAATGGATTCAAACTGTAGTTCTTCAAAAGAAACGGAGAAAACAGTTGTCCACTAAACAGCCAGTGATAGACATTGATTGCACTTGGAAGGTCTGGAGTTAAATCCTTCCCTAAGCTAGATGCAAGCTCACCATAAGAAAAAGATAAGGTAATAGGATAGCTACATTGTAAGAAATGAAAAAGAGATGAAGTCCAAGAACAAAGGAAAAATACAGAAAACCGGTAGATACAGGGACTGGTGTGGTAGACTCCAGCTCCTCGTTTGCCACCATTAGCAGCCCCTGTGCTCTCTGATTGGCAACATCAATCCCTACTTTTTTTTTTCTTTTTACTTGCATTAAGGGTCTTTCCTTTCATTCCTCCTCTTGACACTATGAGTCAGACTCAGAAATGAGTGGAGCATTGTGGAACAATCCACAGTAATGCTCATACCTGAAGAAGCAAAGGACCCCTCCACTGATGCCTAATTGATTCAAAGTGGCAATACCAAAAGGTTCTCAGATAGAAGGGCTTGTCCAATGTGCTTCCTAGCCAGAATCCTGCACTCGGGTTGCGCCCCTTCTACCTGCATTCCATACGTGGTATATTGTGGGAGGAAACACCCAAGGTGAATTCTATTTTTATTTTATTCTGATCTAAGAGACATACTAAAAGAAATGGGGAAATGGGTGCTTCTATGAGCTGCTGAACAACAGTGAAATTGATCAGTGTACATACTGTGCTGGCCAGCTGCCCAGTGAGTAGCTCCAGGGGCTATGATGGTTGAAATGCCTTCAACAGGGAAGTGCCCTCTAGTAATTGGTATAATGGGGAAAGGAAGACGTATTTTTTTTAATCTTAAGCACTTTTAACAAATACTGATGGTATTGGGAGTGATAATACCTCTTTTCTTTAACAAGCATTTACTTAATTGTGAAAGTTGGGCGGGGGTGAGGGAGTCAGTAATGTGCAAGGCATACACATGAAAATCAGAGGGCAGCTTGCATGAGTCATTTTTCTCTTTCCACCTTGTCAGTGCCAGGGATCAAATGCAGCTCATCAGGTTCGGCAGCAAGCACCTTTACCCACTAACCCATCACACAACTCCTAGTGATAGTGTCTGCAGGAAAGGAGAGGAATCAGATAAAAAGGGTCTAGCCATTTAAAAGGTTAAAGTTAATGAAGAGGTCAATTAGTAAAGTCAAAATATGCAGGTGACCTTTGGTGAGAAACTATGACGGTAATAGTAGAGACAGATGATGTAACATACTCTAATGGTATGCAACTGAAAGTAATTGCAGAAATCCTAAGACTGGGATATGAATCCTGTGTTCAAAGAATTGGGGCAGGAGGGAGGGGATGAGAGTGAAGCAAGAGCAGAGGGAGAGATGTCGGGAGATGAATGAGAATTCCCAAGGGTAACCTGCGGCCATATCAGGAGGATGTTTAAAAACAGACTGAAGACCTGAATCTGACATGGCACAGCTACTAAACTGTGAAAGGGTTAAGAGCAGTGGAGGTGTAGATTCTTATACTTCAAGGGCCCTATGGACACATTAGCTGTTATAGTTGTATCTAGGTGAAAGATGTCCCTCCTGACACAGTGTCCAGTGTTACAGATGTGTGACAGTCTGGGCTTTGAGAATGATTTACATCCTTATCTCCAATCATTATGTAAGCCCATGGCTCCAACTATAGAGAAGGCTTCACTTTAGAAAGATGGCATCAATTGAGGAATGTTGTAATTTCACCAAGAGAAAGGGAAAGGATGGAAAAATTAATGAAGATGAAGGCAAAATCTTTGGAAAAAAAAAAAAGTCACATGTGACCAAATAGTGAAATAACAAGTAACCTGAGCAGTGGAGCCAAAGAAACACTAAGTTAGAGAGACTTGCTGAAGTGTGCAGGAAAACACAAACAAAAACAAATAGAAAAGAGGAAACCTTGCTCCGATGGAGCTCTAGTGGGTCTCGGGTGACTGGGCTGATGGCCCTGATCATGAGGAAATTCTTCTCACACATTATGTTCTCTTGTGTCACATGGGGTAATAGTGTGTGGCCTTTAGGTGGCTCATGTGTGAATACGTAGGGTATTACTTTGGGAGATGAAATTTGCTTTACTTTTTACCCTGAGTACTAACATTATATTCATTTAGGAAGAACAGTTAAGAATAACATGTTCTTCCTTAAAAACAAAACAAAACAAAACCCTAAAAAAATGGTTAGGCATGAATATTTTTGCTTTTTTTGTTCTTTGCTTTTTGTTTTGTTTTGTTTTGTTTTTAAGCAAAGCAAACAGAGACATGCACTCTGCATCCACAACTATTTTGTTTTAATTTTTTATTATAATCAAAGTTTGTGAAAAATCTATTAGGTCTGTAAAAGAGCCATTGCAATTCAAACATACAAACAAACAAACAAAACCATATTGCCTGAGATACTATGAATAAACTCACTTTCAGGATGTCAATCATACCTTACATTGTCTATTTGACTCTCTGCTATGATATAGCTAACAGTACAAACTGGATCATAATGAAGAGGGAATTACAGAATATTTCATGTCAAGGATGTAGAACCCCCACAAAGGGCCTTCATTCACAAAACACGGAAATGATGATTTTTTACACTGGTCTTCGGTCAGATTGTTAAAAAAAAAAAAAAAAAAAAAACCTGACAATCACACAATCATAGTAATTATGTTCATTGAGCCCAGGTGAACACAGTGAAGTAAGACAGGCAATAAATGAAGACAGTGTGAACAGGAGGTGCAAATGCTCTATGAATTAAGATAGGGCTATGTCCTGATAATCCTTTAAATGTCTATCACCTGCCCAACACTGTAATTTTGGGGTGCAGTCAGTTGTGAAGTTTCAGAGATATGTCCTCATGAGATGATAGACTACAACTTGTGCCTTGCTGCTGATGCCAGCGTTAAAAACAGCATTCTGTTCGGTCTTCTAGTCCTGGGAATGTTGCTATTTGATATGTACTTTGTATCATATGCCTATGCCTTTTGGAGCATCACAGGGATGAAACTCATAAGTTGAAACATAAGTCAAATCCAAAAATCTATATGCTTATTTAATAATGTATATGTAGCAGTTATAAATTAATGAATGATAATATGTAAATGGCCACCATGTTAAAAATAAATAAAGCAGAGTGTTGTTGTTATTATTATGTCAACCAGGATGAACCCTGCAGCCTATGTGGTCATGGGCATCTTCTCTTACTCTCTTCAATGGACAGTCTATATTCAAATAAGTAGCACCAGAATGGAGTAAAATCAAGCTGCGTAGAGCTGTGGTTCTCTGCCTTTCAAATGCTGAAACCCTTTAATGTCATTCTGCATGTTGTGGTGACCCCTTCCATAAAATTATTTCATTGCTACTCATAACTGTAAATTTGCTACTGTTATGAGTCATAATATAAATATCTGATATGCAGGGCATGTGATATGTGACCCCCAAAGGAGTCACAACCCACCCACAAGTTGGGAACCACTGGTCTCGAGGAAAGCAATGTTATCAAATATGCAAAACCAGCAACAGCATCGCTGACATTTAGTGAGGGTGAGGGAGTGACAGAAAGTTCCATTGATGTGAACAGGAATCAGCTCACCTGGGCCATGAAAGGAGGTTACATTCTTAACCAAATCTCCATGAGAAGCCATCGAAAGGAGTCCTGGGGAGATTCATACACAGTTTGGTCCTTTAAAACCCATGTTTAAGGGCTGGAGATATGGCTCAGAGGTTAAGAGCATTGGCTGCTCTTCCAAAGGTCCTGAGTTCCGTTCCCAGCACGGGAAAGTTCATTCAGGAAGAACAAACATTACAAAAATATATTATAAGAATTGAATTTTGTACATATTATAAAAAGCAAGTCTCTAAGCTGATTGTTGGCACCACTGTAGAATTGGAAGTGATCCATACTTCATGCTTAGTGAAAAATTAGTCTGTGTATGGTCAAGGATATCTAATATACAGTTTGGAAGACTAATAGATCTAGTTCTTACTAAGCATTTCCCACCAACCATCCAGAGCTAATGGTATGAACGCGATCATCTATCTAATTAACATGAACTTTTAAACTAATCGGGCCTCACTTCCTCTCTTAGAACTTGGAAGTTAGGTTGTAGACTCTCAGTGAGCACCCTATCTTTATTTTTGAGTGTTTTAAGTTTATACGTTTATTCAAAGTGCTTTATATATAAAGATTACAGTGGTAAATAGTCAGTGTACTATGTAGGGACCAAAATGATCAAATTAATACTCAACCTTGTCACAGGAGGTATTTATAATTTCATATTAATATGCAAGTATTATACATAGGTACATATGTACATACATGTTAATATACATACATAATGTGGAAAAATGTAAAAATGTTAAAACACACAAGCCATCCCCAGACCCCCCTTGGGATAATGCTATGTCTCACCAGCAGCAGAAAAAGGACAATAGTGGAAAGGAATGTGGCATTTCAGCTGTTCCTTGAAATGCTTCACTTCAAACAGAAAGGTAAATAATGGGAAAACTCAGTTACATTATAGCATTCTGAAATCAATGTAAGATATATGACAATATAATAAACGAATATGTAAAGCACACCCATGCTACTTTTACGCACTACCTAGGCCATAGTTAAAAATCATGATTTCAAAGATGAAAATAACCTCATTATATTTCTTTTCAATGTATCACATTGTTGTAATCAAGAGTCTGCCTTGCTTAATTAGCTTATGTGCCACATTTAACATATATTTTTATAATCTAAACAATGAGGAAAGATCTTGATGAAAATTCATCAAAACAATTTAACATAGACTAAAATATGAAGCTGTGAGGAAAGTTGATTCTTGAAGGGCTGGTGAGTTACATGACACTTGCTCATCCTTAGTGAAGATTCTGTTATTTTCAAAATCAAAATTTCAACACTGGAAAATGCACTCTATATTGTTTGATGCACTTTCTATATTAATCCCAAAGAAATGTGGGACTAAGAGTAGCAGATAGGAAGAGCAAGCAGACTGATGCTAGCACAGGAACGAGAGGAACAGCGAGGACAAGTCATACATTTCTGTCTCTATTAAACAGACTCCATCATGCATGTGTGTCATTTGCCCCAGACTTATTCTCAAGATGACCGGGTGTACGTAGACTGGAGACTTGCAGAGTTCTCAGAGAAAGCTTGAGCCTGTGGCTTTTGCCCTCACCTGCCAGTCTGCCATAGCCAACGTTTGGAGACCTATGCGGCATGTCGCATCCCCCTGTCTCTTATTCAACAATGTCCAACTCCAGAATGCGTTTCTGCAATCGCCAGAGGCAGTTACCAAGAGGGATAGCGTTGTCCGTTGTCTGTGTGAAAAGTAGCAGATTAATGTGTTGTTTTAAAGTATGTAATATGCCCATAGGCTGAAGCAATTAGGAAAAAAATCATTTCATGGGGGTAGGGGCAAAAGGAGACTCAGGAATGTTCGTGTGAGGGAAGCAGAGAATGTAGGGTTCTGATTATAACTGAAGTACCGTAACCAACCCTTATAAATCCCCAGGTCCTGGGTGAGAGTCTTCAGTGGGAAGTGGGTTGATTCACAAGTTCCCCCAGGCTCACGCTTGTGATCGAAATTTGGCTGTTTGTGGTACAGAACAGCCTCCCTCACGTGTAAGTTCAGCTGGTGCCCTCAACAGCCCCACTAAATAAATGGACATCGTTGAGTCTGAATAGAGGGCACCACGAAAGTCCATGTCTGAAGTTGGAATTGGTTTTAAAAATAAAATTTTAAGAGAAAGTAAAAACATATTCTAATCAAATTAGATAAGAAAAAATTAAAGTATTTTAAACTATCAGATGGCTTTTAAGGTATGGACTTCCAAAATTATATGATTGTGGTAAAAACATACACAATCTGAAACATCATGTTCAAGGGCAATAAAACAATGACATGAACCCCTATAAATGTTTTTCTTTCCCTTGCAGTAAAGATGTATGATTTTATTTAACATATCGCTGGTATAATGGAGACTTCTGAAAAGAAACTGAAATCTTCCAGGAGAAGGAAAAAAGTCACTGGAATCTTTCAAGCCCCTACCAGCCCCCCCCCCCCAAAAAAAAAACCTTATGTGCAGGATCTAGGGGTGAAAATGGAAACAAAAACTTGTTTGTAAAAAATAAGCAAAGCCACGAAAGTCATTTCCCATGGCACAAGGTTCTGTACTGTGCAGTAAAATGGATTGGAGGGTTTCATGTTCTACGGCTTCTCAGGAGTGGAAAGGCAGGGATTTCACTAAAGCAAGGCTTGTTGGGTACCAGTCTGCTAACTATGCTTCAGAGTCTCTGTATAACTGTTGGTATCCCATGGTACTTGCAGCCTTTCAGTAATGGTGACACTGAGAGATGATGCCAATCTTTTCCACAACTGGGTTCAAACACATCATTGTGTAATGACTTTTTCCAAGAATTGCTTTATTGAGGTTCCCAGGAAGAGCCTTAGGGTAAATCTCTTTGGTTATTGCTTCTTTCCTTCAGATGCTAAGAAAACCAGTTTGGATATGATGTGGATTTTTCTCTGCATGAGGAAAACTCCAAATAAAATTATGACAGACTGATTGTGAAGCAATATCAGCTAATGGTGAGAAAAATAATTGGGCCTCTGAAGGGCCAGGTCAGCAGATCTACAATAGTTATGGAATGACTGGCTCCTCCTGGCTGTCTGAGACATGACTATCTCTATGAAAACGGATATAGAGGAAGGAAACCTCCTTCCAGGCCCTGGATTTTAGTTGTTGTTGTTGTTGTTGTGTGTGTGTGCGTGTGTGTGTGTTGATGAGTATGTGTGTGTAAGTGCACACCCATAGAGCAAAGGATGTGGTCACTTGTCTTGGTCTGTCTGTCTGCATCTTACTGTTTTGAAACCATATTTTTCACTTAATTTGGATATTTCTGTTACCCAACAACTTTCATGGTTCCTCTTGTTTCCACCCTCCATGGCACCAGGTTACAGGAGAGCTTGATCACACTTTGCTTTTTACATGAGGGCTGGGCATTTGCACTCAGAGTTTTATCCTCTTGCTGCAAATGTTGTTACCCACAGATCCATCTCACCTGGCCCTAAAGGGTGCTTTCTGAATTGTGGGTTCACCCTGAGATCAAATTTTTTTCTCTGACTTGGAATTCCTCATTGAGGAAGGCAGCAATTTCCTGGTATCCATCATTCATTGTTCATGTAGCTGAATTTGCCTTTTTTTTTTTTTTTTTTTTTTTTTGGTGTTATAAACAGCACAGAACCAAAAGCATGTAACAGAAGCCATCTTATTATCCTCTAGTGGTTGAATTTTGTCTCCTAAAGCAGGATTTTACTTTTCTTGTTAGCACTTCATACTTAAACTACCTTATACTGAAATATATTTCTGTCTGAGATTTCTGGGAGAAGTTTGGGAATAATAATTGACATTTTAAAAGAAAAAAAAAAAAAAACAAATCAGGGATATTAGTTGCAATAAGCCTACATTTAATTCTGCCTTGAAATGTCTCATGAGTATTTTAGTAAAGGAATGTGTTTGCAGGAAGAACAGGAGGTTAAATCTGTCTCTCAGATGAGCCTATCTCATCTCAAAATATAAGGCATGTAGCTTGGTGTTTCTGTGGAACTCCCAACAGTAGGAGTGGGAGGCTGTCTCTGATTCTTTTGCCTGAGCTTGGACCCTTTTCCTCCTACTGGGTTGTCTCCTTCTAGGCTTGATATTCAGGTCTGTGCCTAGTCTTATGGAACTTGTTAGGCTATGTTTGGTGCATAAGTAGATATGCATGGAAGGCCTATTTTTTGTTTGTTTGTTTGTTTTAAGGAAAATGGAGAAGGAAGTAGTTCTGGTGGAAAGAGACGGTGGTAGGAGGGACTGGGAAGAATGTATGGGAGAAAAATAAAAGATAATAAATAAATAAGTATATAAGCTGGCTTTTTTTATCTGCATGTGTGTATGAAAGTGACAGCCACACATTCTACTGCTATTTAAAAGGAATCATAATTTGGAGGGGTGACACAAGGCTCTCATAGGTGTGTACATAGTAAAAATATTAATGAATATTAACATCAGGCCAGTTTCCATGTCCATCAGTAGATAGCCAACACAAAACAAACACAGTGGCGTTTTTACAAATTTATTGTCTCATAATGCTCTGTCATGACTTTCCTTTCCTTTCCTTTTTTTTTTTTTTTTAACTTTCACTAATCTTCCCAGACCCACAAAAGTGTTGACAGTGTCATTTCTGAGCAGAACAGGTGTTAGGCTTCATGCATGCTCCTCAGATGATATCTCAGGTAATCCCAAGAAACACCGTCACCATTTTGTCTTTATACATGAGGACCACTGGTGAGTGCTGGAATCTCAGCTAACTTGCTCCAAATTTCAGATAATTTTATGTTTTGACTGGTATAGAAAGATGTAGAGCTTTCCTCTAAGCTAATAGTCCTGAGAATGAGTTTATTCTGTATTTTATTCAACAATAAACAAATATAATATTTTAAAAGCATGGTTAATACATAGGCACATATTATGATATAATTCACAGGCAGGCAGACAGACAGACAGACAAGTAGATAGATAGATAGATAGATAGATAGATAGATAGATAGATAGATAGATAGATTATTAGATAGATGATAGATTCATTCATATATTACATTCAGTAAAAATTGCATTGTACTGTAATGAAGAAAATGTGATTATAAAGACACATTTCCAGACCCAGAGTCTACATCTCACTGAACTTCTATACGCTTAGAATAACCACACCCATGTGTGATGCTTCTTATTTGCACATTTTCTATCATAAATTCTATAAAACTTTAAAAATCTTTAAAAAACACATTTAAATGAAAAATTCTAAATATGATTTTTTTCTGTAGACTGAGAAATGAAGGAGATGGGCACTGATACCAAGATACATGCTTCCTTATCCAAAATAGGGAAGCTGCACTGAGAAGTTGGCTCGTTCTGATGTGAAGCTGTATTGAGGGTGGAAGTTCTAAGTCAGAAGTTTCTTTGGGTGAGGACTAACCTGAGAAGGGAATAGTAGTGAGGACAGCCTTAGAAACATTAACTTCAAGGTGATCAGTCAACATTAAAGTGGTCAGTGGAGAAAAAACAACGGAAAGATAAGAACTAAGCGTGACTAATAGGCCTGTGTAGACAGCAAGAAGTGAACTATCCCATGTGCCGGAATACTGTTTCCCTCTGTACTGTAAACTTGAGTAGGTGCTGTTTAGTCAAACCTTTCTGGGAATATTACATTTCTGAAACTCAGTTTCTTACTTTCTTATAGATACGATCTTTATAGCTCAATTTATAGACCTCTGTAATGACATTTATGTCACTGGGCTTGGGCGTAGAAACAGACATAGTTCCCCATTGAATGCCTCTGCCTCAGTGTGTCTGCATTTTGTTGAGTACATAACTTCTTAGGAATATACAAATTTATTTAAAATGGGGGAATGTCCTGAGGATTTAGTGTTGAAATGCACATCCAAAGTAAACTATTTATACTTCCGTTTTGTCACTGTCAACACTTTAGATATTTTTGTATGCTAATTTTTCATTTTTTTAAACATTAACAACTATTTTTATTCTCCTTTCCATTCTATGGGAAAACAATATGCAAACAGAATCTTTGAAGGACATTCGTTAGCAATGCTGGGATTAACTGATGAGAGGGGTATTTTTAAATTAACTATTTTCCTCATCTACGTGAAATAGTAAGTGAGAATACATCACCAGCTCCCACTCCCATCTGAGCCCCTCCCACTTTGTTTTCTGGAGGAGATAGGTAAATTTCTTAAGTGCAGGCTGTACCCTGGTCTGAGATACTCTATAGCATAGCACAGCTCTTCCAGGCTATGTCCTGTGCTTATAGGCTCCATTCTTACTGCAGCTGTGCATCCCCTCTGAGGCAGAATGACTCTGAATTCTGTTTATACAAGTGAATAGCTACCATTTATCCATCTGTTTACTGCAAACCTTGAGGCAGATTGATAACTTGTACATAGAAATATTTGAATTTAACCAAGAGTGATCAATAGCACATGGACACATGAGTGCATCAAATTCATATCAGAGAAATGAAGCCTATGAACTTAAACACCTCAGATCCACAGATGAAACTACTCTCACCTGAGTCATAGAGAGTCCCAAACATGGGCACAGCCACCCCATTGGCCATTTGGTGATTATAGCTTAGTTTTGACAGTCTACCTATACCTGAATGTGTCTCTTTAGGGCTTCATCTCAGCTCTGTATTCCTGCTATATGTTGTATCCCCATAACTCTAATATGCCCAAACTCTGGGTCGTGAACCCAGTAGTTAGGTACCTAGATTAAATTGGCCTCTTAACTGGTAAACTGAAGTGACTCTCTTTATATTTGCATGAGCTTTCTCTCCTTCAATCCAGTATAGTACCTTTGAACCCTCTTGACTGCTTCAGCCTTCCTTTAGCTATTCTGTAGCTATTTATGGTATTGTCATGTCTGGTCTGGACATTCTTAATAGGAGTAATTAAGATAGAATAGGGCAGGAGCTAGTACAGCAGGCCTGGAACCCTTGCTACTGGGAAGTTAGAAATAGAAGGATTGTATGTTCTGGGCCCTTAGAGACCAAGTGAGCTCAGGAATAGCCCAGGCAACTTATCAAGACCCTGCCTTAAAGGAAACATAAACCAAGGGCCAAGGATGCAGCTCAACTGTAGAACACTTGTCTAACATGTGCAAGGCCTTGGATTAGATCCTTGAGTTCCTGGTGGGGGGAGTGGAGGAGAGAGAGGGGGAGGGAGGGAGGGCAAGAGGGATGGAAGGAAGGGAAAGAAAGGAAGGGAGGGAGAAAAAAGAAGCATGTGCTGGCTGGCTTACAGTCACCGAGTATAAACAAATATATCCAGTGATTACAGCCAACAAAACTGTTGTATATTTTGAATTTGTTACTTGATGAATTATGACACTGTGGAAAGCCATAGACCTGTCTGCCTATGGGAATGTCAGGGCTCATTCTCGCACTCTGGCTGTAAGGAAACTACTCATTATAGTGAAGTCCAAGAACATAGATACACACAAATCACACAACTTTGAACCTGCCACATTAAACTTAAAATATAAAATCAAACAAAAGAGAGAAAATAAAGAGAATAATAAAATGTATTCATGACATTCTTCTTTGGAATTAGAATGTGTAGATCACATTTATGTATAACCAGGGAAGTTGACCTGAAAAATCAAAACACTGGGCAAAAGAAACATGTTAGATTTGATTTGAAAATTCTGGAAAAAGTCAAAAATTGTTATAACAAAACAATGAAGAAATACTTTGAAAATTACACAAACTTTTAAACAAACAAATTAAATCTGGATTGGCAATGTACATTTTAAGAAAATCAAGTGAAATATAAGATAATTCCCATCTGGACTGATGGCTCTGTAACACACACTGCAGCATGTAGCCAACCCAAAAGCAGACCTGGCAATCCTTAAAGGAAATTACCTTATTCATTACAACTAACATGAAAACTCCCTTCATATTATATTGCTCTGTAGTTGAAAAATCACTTTTATTTTCACAGCTTTCATATTATATAAATTAACCTGAAGAAATTCATTAAAATATATGGGCTTATTTAAAAATGATAGGAATTAAGAATCGATGGCTCAATGGGTAAAAGAACTGTTAAATTTATGTTTTGTTTTGTTTTTTTTTTAATGCCCAATTTTTTTTCTAGCTCCCAAATAATGAGACAGAGACCATTCACATGTATAAAAAGCTTTAAAGCACCATAGCTGGGCCGACTCTCATCTGTTCTAACCTGTCTATGCTGGCCTGGCCCACTTCCCAGCCTCATCTAGTCTCATCCTGGCCTCTCCTGCTTCATCTTGTCCTCCTGGGGACTTTCCCTATGACAACTTCTTCATGGCCTGGTGGGGAACCTCATCGCCTGTCTCCCTCTCCCTCACTCACTCTCCTTCCTCTCTCCCCCTTCTCTCTCTTTTCCTCTTCCTCTTCCCCGCCTCTCCCCCCATCTCCCCCTCATCCACCACGCCACTGCAAGTTGCTGCCTTAACTCCCTTGTGCACTATAGGTTACAGACTGTTCAGCTCTTTCTTGAGAAATCAGAGATGATAGAGAACGATTTTTACACAACATTGAGACAGGAGATTCTTCAGTAGCAGTGACAATACCAGAATCTGTTAGCATTTAGCTCACTGCCAGGTTCAGCAATTAACGATAGAATAAGATACAGGGACACCTTAATAAAATGTGAATAAAGGTCGCCTCTATAAAGAACTTCTAGTCAGACCTAGGGGAAGGGAATAGGGTGAAAGAAGGGGAGAGGGGGAACAGGAAGATACAAGTGAGGGGACAAAAACTGAGATGTAATCTGAGAAAATTATAAAAAAAATAAAGACCTTCTAGTCAATCCTGACATGGCTTGAATTGGGTTTCTGATCTTCACGTGGTAGAAGGAAAGAACTGACTCACAGAAATTGTCTTCTGAGTTCCACATGACCACTGTGGCATATGTATACCCACATATACACACATAATGCACTCACACACACAATATTAAGTACATGCTAAAAATAATCAGGATTAAATAGTATGGTACTGTTTATACGACGTCACCGGTCTAGTTGAGTGCTGCTCCTCAAGTCAGTTTCTAGTGATCAAAGTGCCCTGTGACACAGACACAGTGAGAGCCACTGAAAGGCTTAGAACAGGGCTGGGCCAGTGTTTCCTTTGTAACTGGTTGGCCCTCAGATTGTATGCACATGTGGAAGGGTTTGGGGTTCTAGGCAAATCTAGATGCTCATGCTGTTAAAAAGGAAAGCATCTTATCTCTTACCTTCTCTCTTTACATCCAGAGCTGACGAATGGATTCACTTCAGTGCTTGCCCCTGTGAGTGAGGATGGAGCCCCTCACTTCTTGGTGTGAGTAAAAACCCGGTTCTACTTTAAACCATAAAAACATAAACATTAATGCATATTTAGAGTAAAAATCCCTTCCCTATCTGCTTCCCGGTTAGCCACATTATAAAACCTAGAGTTTCCTTTGAAATACGTAGGCTTTAACTTACTGGTAGTCCTTCTAATAACGTAGTTTATTACCAAGAAAGGAATAATTCTGTAATGGTGAGCAGAAAACTGCTTTCAGAAATCAATGGGGATCCTTTTCTTTTCCATGTCTTGCCCTTAGGACTTGGCTACAGAAACAGCAAAGTCATCATTTCAGATGCAACAAATACTTTAAGGGGTCTCAAATGTTGATGCCCTGCATTGTGGTTTCAGGGTGTGAAAGACACCTCGCAGCTCCCTGCACTTGCACTCCTACTCCCTCAGTTTCCTGCCTATTCTCTTTCTTTCCTTTCTTTCCCAGGGTCTTCCATTTGCCCCATGCTGTAGAGTAATATCTTACTGAAGAAGTAATTCTGGCCTTGATACTTCTAGAATATTTCAAACAGTTCAGTTTCTTGGTACCCAAGAAATACCCACAAATACCAATTCTATAGTCTCCTGAAATACCTAAACACAAGTAGACCATACACTGTGATGATTACTTGTGTGCTTTTCCACCCTACTCTGATTAGTCATTGGAATTCAGGGTTCTTTTATTTATACACCTCACACTTCTGTGCATGAACATTTTTCATGAGCCCACTGCTCTCTTTATGCCCTAGAGAACATCACTAATTGCCCACTGTTGGCTGCTGAGGGATGCTCTATTCAATCTCCTTTCCTCCATCTTCTATTTTTTCTCTAGGTTTCTGTAGAAACTGTCATTTTACATTGATATGCATTAGGTCATACACATCTGATTTGGAGAAACACATTTTATTTCAACTGGTTTTTTTAACCTACATAGTCTACACTACTTGCCAAATTTAGGCCTTCCACAATGTGTTTGTGATACCAGATGACCAAAGCATGTGATTCATACACCCAATGCGTTTCTGTCACTTTTAATCTGCATCATTTAAAATGAAGCTATATATGTTAGCTCAACCAAATTGATTTTCATGCATGCTTACTAGGAGGAATTCACCATAATTTTCTTTTCTATATTAAATATAAATATAAAAAATTTAAACAAAGATCAATGTATGGATATTTTAAATCCTTCTCCAAATGATTACTACAAGTGTCTAATTGGCTTTTGATGAACTGAAAACAGAAACCAAAACTATGAGGATGCAGACCTGGAGTTAACATCCTATGCTTGGCCTGGGGTTTCTCCACATGAACTGACATTGCCAGCTTTCCTGCTCAAAGTGCAAATTAATTTAGATTACAATTGACATTTAGGTTTGGAGAGGGAGAGAAGAAATCAATGGTATGTGAACATTGAAACCATAAACAGTAACAAGTGGAAATCCCAAACCCCAGATGCTTTTGAAACATGTTGTAAAATCCCACAGAAACATATGCAAGTGTAACAGACAAAATAATCACGGGGAGATAGTATGTGGGCCTGAAGCCACAGGGATCACTATGGATTTTTGTTGTTGTTATTCTTATTTTAATTCTTGAATGTCATTTCTGGCATGGAAAACTATGCATTGCATATATTGAGAGAAGAAGGAAAACATGCTTTTTATTTTGCTTAATATTGGACTTTTATTTTTTTTTATGAATTCGTTTCATTCAGTAAAATCAAGAGCACAGGAATCATTTTTAGTTTAAAACAGCATTTTTTTCACTCAAGATCAGGACACTGATTTGATAAATGTTCTCAAGTTAATCACCCATACAGGACTTCTTGAATAGTGCTCTGACATTGAGTGCTGTCTCTGTAACTTAATGTTATAAAACCTGGAAGGCATATTTATAGCCCAGTCCAGATGGACCAAAACAAAGTACAATTATTCCTTCAAAAGCCGACCTTTGCATACAGATTAAAATGGACTGCTTCCAAGACTCAAATGGAGAAATGAACTCAGTCCTCCAATTGTGGTTCATTCATTACAGTCCTGTTGGACTCGGTGGTGGACAGTGCTAATTAGTGGCATGTCTGTGTTAAAAGTTGGACTCAGAGCCTGCTTTGCCAAGTGGCAGCAGGAAGAACCGTTATGAAGCTAATTACAGCTATCAGAGATGGTGCTATTTTAAACAGGCTGTGAATTAAGTGCCTTCATAGAAGCAAAGGAGAATCATCTCTTCACTGAACATTCCCATGCAGAGACAAGAATATGTGTGTGGCCATCTCTAGACAGACACCGTTCTGTTCCGTTTCTCTAAAGAAATTGAAAGACCTATTTCCATTAGATTTTCAGTAGGAGGGTAGCATAGAGCTACCTCAATAAATACCTTAATAAACTATCATGGTCTATTTCATTCCTTATATAATTCCAGAATGAGCATTTGTGCACATACATAATGCTACAAATTAAATTTAAGAAATCATTTTATGTATTTAACGATTATATATATTTTTCTTTTCAACACCTTCACTATTTCTATATGCTATGAACCATTTAAAATTGACAAAGACATTAACTCAGCCTCCTCATCAGAGAGAGATTATCCCTTCATTTGTGAAGGAGGAACTAGGGTCCATATAGATTAAAGTATTGACCCACAGGGGAGGGCCAGAGATAATTCAATATGTTAAAAAAATTAAGCTTGATTCCCAGAACTTACGTAAAAGTAACTGACTTTATATATGGCCAGACAGTCCAACCCAGTTAAAACCCAAAGTGCTGCTGAAAGATCCTGCCTCAAAATCCAAAGCAGACAACTCCTAAGGTATAACATGAGAGTGACTATTGTCCTCTACACAGACACACACACATATGCACATGCACACACATGAACATATTCCCGTATATACAGAAACATGATATATATATATATATGAATACACATAAATAGGCAAATAAATAAATATATAAAACACTGTTGTTATTTTTCATTCACTCATGGAATCCCATAGACATAAATTCCTACATATTTTACTCAAAATATTTACTGAGTAAAATAGTTTCCCATAAAGCATCAAAGGAATAGTTAGCACAATTGCTTTATGGGCCCATTAAATGTCTGTCAAGCATTCTAGAAGTTTAAAGTTAGTAAGTGCTTATCAGGATACACATGTGAAATGTCTGCCTTTTAAAATGACAATACCTCTGTCCCCTTTAAAGAATCACTCTTCTGCTACAAAATTAAGTTAGCTGGAAAACTGAAGAATATATTCAGAAAGAAACACAAAGAGCTGTTAGGTAGCGTGAAGATTCAACACAGTACGTTGACAAGTTGCACAATGTCATTTTACTGTCCAAGGTCCACTTGATTGCCTTTAAAGGATAGCTTCTTTTTTCTAGTTAAACCCTTCCATTACCCTTCCATTGTAGTGCTGTGGTATGCTCCCTCCTGGCCGTGGTAAGGGAAATGAGGAGAGGCAAGGGCAGGAAAAGCAATGGAGGGGAACTAGGGTGATGTCATACATGGACTCTGCCTGATCTGACATCAACCTGGTCTATGGACTTGTTCAGCCCAAGGGGGGCTCTAGCATACTCCACACATGTTGGGTTTTTGTTTTTGTTTTTGTTTTTTTTTGGTTTTGTTTTGTTTTGTTTTTGGAGTATGTGCCGTGCAGAAAGCCCTCAGAAGTCATTTTTCCTTTTATTTCCTTTTATCTCCTTTTTAAATATGTTTTTTAATATGTTTATTTGTTGTATGTGTAGTAAAAGAACAACGTGCAGAAGTTGGTTATCATCTAACTGCGCACAGAGCTGATCTTTGAGATAAACTCCTGATATACAAAGAATGTACCTCCTGCCTGTGTCTGAGCTGAGTCCAAAAGCAGAAAGCTTTATTCACTTAAAATATCTAGTAAAGTCTTAGCCATCGACAGTGAGCACTGCAAACCAGCCACCTATGTGACCCTTACAAAAGTATCTCTCAAACTTAATACATGTTTAGGTTATCAGACGTTATATTAAAATTTAGACTTTGAGTTAGGACATTGGAGACTGTATTTAACCTTTTGCTAGTCTCTCAAAGAAACATGGAGCAGCAAGGCCTTAAAGAAGCTGTGCACTACCCTCCCTTCCTGGATACGCCTAAGGTAGCAGCATCTCAACACAGAGTCCATGCAATTTTTATGACATCTGCCACCTATCCTAAAGGAAAGCAATCTAAAATACTGTGTTTTTTCCAAACTAATTGTTGCTTATTAAAACATTCAACCTAAAGCACAGAAAGTGTAAGTGGATGGCACACTGTCAGTGAGTAAGCAGTGTTTGCTCTTGAAACCTGCCTGGAGTGGCCTTGCTATTCAACACCCTATCATGGCTTTCTCATTTTGGATGCTGCTGTCTGAATCCCAAGGAGGAGAGCTAACCACTGCCCTCCCCCTTGCAGTGATGGATGGCCCACAGGTCAGCTGCGCATCCATCTGCTGCTGTTAGCTCAGATTTTCCCCTTTCCTAAAGCAACTTGCTGTGGGTGCTTGTGGATCCTTGTATTAGCTTTTGCCCTCATTTGGTGTGAAGGAAACGTCCAGGATTTGTCTTTCATTTTAGCCTTCAATTTTGTTAATCCTTCTCAGGGTCTCCCCTCTTTCCAAGGGCTGAAAGAGCTTGGCCTCGGTGCGTGTAGTAATTCTGATTAATTCACACTCCCCTTGTTAGCATATGCATGAGTCTCAGGAAGTGTGAAGATTCTGTCCACACCGCGGGGAGCATTGCGTCAGCTGCAGATCTGTCCCCCTGCTGTTCAGAGAGTAGAAAGTCCAAGTTCGCGGGTGTGTTTAGCCATTAGTGGATTTTACAATATGGAACAAAAAGGATGAAAACTCAATTGCCAGAATAATTTAAGAGCTCTTTGCACCACTTGAGCTAAATACCCCTATCTTGCAAGGGTAAGCTCTAAAGCAGTTAATTAAAACTTTCACCTTTCACTCCTAGATGGCATTGAATCCCAGAATATTTCTTTCCCAAAGGAATTAATTCTAAGCACTGGAGAGCAAGAGAAATCATATTATTCCCAGGTTTTTCTCTTTCTCTTTTCCATCCTTCCTTTCTTCCTTCCTTCCTTGCTTTTTTTCTCTCTTTCCTTTTGTCTAGTTAAATAGGTCTTTTCAGAAAAAAAAGACCTTGTCAGAATGGTGACTTTAAGTGTGCTTGTTAAATTAGGAGAAAACTGGAATAATTTGAATTATAAGGTTTCATCTGCTCATTCTCAACTTACTTTTAAAATTCAAAGCCACCAACAAAAACTGGTAACAACAATAAGCTGGTAACAGCTTATTTTCTGTTAGACGTTTTCTGTTGTTGTTTTGTTTTTGGTTTGGTTTTTAAAGATTTTTGGGTTTTTTTTAATGCATTTTAAATGTATTTTATATGTTCAGTGATCCTAACTCAGCCTTTTCGGACTGCTGCTTTATGCAAACTATGTAATCTGAAATAACAGTAAACGAAAATTCAATCCCTTTTTATAAGTGGCTGGACCCTTCCATATTTCAAAGTCAATCAATCTTCTCTCTGAACACTTGCCTGTCAGTGGTGATACAACACAGTGAGTGTGCACCACAACCTGCTGTTCACTTCTAGAAATTGTCCTCCTTACACTTCTTATCTCTATGTCTCACACTTAAGACTGTTTTACAAGCGAGTACTTTATATATATATATATATATATATATAAACAGATAAAGCAGCCCTCCAACTTGCAGGTCAGAAAGTGCTGTTTTCATAACGTAGGGAACTTTCAGCCAGCTTTATTGATTTACTTATTTAAAGCAGATGTACATATCTTTATGTATACAAGATTTATATTTATTTTTTCATACAATATATTTTGATTATGGCTTCCCTCCCTCAACTACTTCTAGGTCCTCCACTTCTGCTACAATATGTAAAAGTGATGTGATGGTGGTGGGGTGGCACCACGGCAGGCCATGCCAAGGTGTGCCCACCTGAGGGATTGCGCCATGCAACATATTTGGCATAAAGGTTTATTGTGGGAAAGGCAGGCGGGGAGGGGACTTGGGAAAGGGATAGAGACAGTGAGTGAGCTGTGAGGGCAGTGAGAGAGAGGACAGGGAAGGAGAGAAAAGAAGTGCCCGAGAGAGAGAGAGAGAGAGAGAGAGAGAGAGAGAGAGAGAGAGAGAGAGACAGAGAGAGAGAGAGAGAGAGAGAGAGAGCATGCTGGGGTGACAGGTGGTGCACCTGTCATTATTAGGACCCTGAAGGCAGGTCAGCTCAATCATTGCCTGTACCACTAACAACCTTCCTACCCAACCAGTGTCATAAAAAGAAATGAAAATGAAATAAGCTAAGGAAAAACAAGGGGAATAAAACCACTCAATACAAAAAGCACACACATAAAAGCAGAGTTCACTTTATGTTGGGCAAACGCTCTTCGGCACAGGACCTGTCCTGCAGTATGGTTAATATCCTCACTGACACATCATTGGGGGGAAACATTTTCCCTTTTTCTTTGGCTATCAATTGCAGAAAGTTTCTGTGTTAGAAGGACCCTGGTTGTGGCATGTGAGTGTTTGCCTGCATGTGTGTGTATGTACCACTTACATGTCTGTTCATGCAGTGGCTAGCATAGCATGAAATCTCCTGGAGCTGGAGTTCCAGAACGTTGTCAGATGTCACGTGGGCTCTCAGAACCAAGCCTGGTCCTGTGGTAATGGTAAGTGCTCCTCACTGTTGGGCGAGCCATCTCTCCAGATCCTTGTTTTACTTTTTATTGTATTACTCTAGCAATCAGATCAATATTTACATTAGCAGATGGTTATTTAAAACTTGAACAAAAGCAGCCTAAGAAGTTTGTAAAAGCTTATGTATGCCTTAATTCAGATTGGAGTTATACCCATGGGATGTACATTTATAATCTACCACACGAAACACAAAGATTTCCCACTAGAAACCTATTTAAGAACCTATCATTTGAGATGAACAATAAGTGTATTGTTTAAACCATGTTGCTTAGACTCCAGCATGCACCAGCAGGCTGAGGAGGCAGCTTGGAACGTTTTGGCTAAGCAGTTGAGTAGTTGGAAATGAACTTATCAGTGCTTTCTATGTGGGGTGCCTCATTTCCAAAAAGCCCTGGAAGGCACTTGCCCACGCAGTTCCCACTGTCATCTCTAAAACAATGCCACTGAGCCACTTTAGATTAGTTCAACGCCCATGTGTGGCTTTGGATCTACATTATGAAACCAGAGACTTCCCACCCTTTAATTACTAGAATTTCCAAGACTTCAGGACAAAGTCTTCACTCATTCTATAATAAATTGGACTTCAAATACCATCCACCTGTCAGAATATACTTTGATGGTAGAGTGATAAAAGAGACAAAAGAATTTTTGTGTTTCTTATAATTAATGAAGTAACACTGATTGTAGACACTACAAATCATCATCATCACCATCATCACCATCATTGTCTTGGCTATATTGTTAGGTACTTGGAAGCTTCTGTTAGATTTTACTCAAAGACAATGTTGTAAAAATCTGCTGTTATTAATTATTATTATTATTGATAATTTTATTCAAGGTTATTATATTTCCATAATTTTCCTTACTCCCTCTTCCTACTCCAACATGTCCCAAATCCCATATCCCCTACTCCCTCCTGATTTCATGGCCTTTTCTTCCTACTTTTGATGAGCAGTATTGGATCTCATCAGTAGCATTTTAAAAGCTATTCTTAAACTCATAAAGATGGAAACAAAGACAATTTATGTGCATTCTTCCTGGCCTCTATGTTGGGGGCGATTGTCTAACAAACCCCAGGGCTTAAATATCTATAAGATATTTAAAATGGAAAGACTTTAAGGGAAAGCCTTCACTTATCTTGTAGCAAATAAAAACCTTGCCATACCATCAACGTGTCAGAATGTACTTTGATGTTTCTTAAACTTAATGAAATAGCCCTGGTGGCAGATGTTTTTCTTTTCATTCTGGCTAAACTTAAACCACTCCTTTTGCTTATTCTTTCATAAACCATTTTTTGTGTGTGTGTGTGTGAATTACATCGATACTTATTCTAATGTTTTAGTTATTGGTGATTGTTTGAGTTTCAAATGCCCCAATGGATCTATGCAGAGTTAGGCAAATTTGAACAAACTCCTACCACAAAAGACTTATTTTCTGGCCCCACAATGACAAGGAGACCTTGTGAGGATGCAGATCATGCCCTCTTCAGGCTCAGGGCATTCTTATGGAGTCTTAAGGCCTGCCAAAGATCATGATAGGCAGATAGGAGGAAAAAGCAGATACTGTGGGATCAAAAGCAAGCCCCAATTTGAGTCTGCAGAAAACATGTTTATACACACACACACACACACACACACACACACACACACACACACACACACGACTGGAGAAAACTGTAGTACTGTCAGCTGTGATACAATGATTAGCAAATCATACCTTTATATAATTTTCCCTTGATGGTAACTTTAAAACACTCATCTTTTATCTCATTTCTTCAGAAATAGAAATTCCAAAGTAGCACCTTTTGGAGTAATGGTAAATGGCTAAGTAACTGCTGGGAGAGAATTGAGGGAGGCCTGCTTGTCAGCGCCCATTCCTTCCATGGTGGGTGTTGAGCACTAGCCAGGGGAACAGCTGCAGCCCCTCTTCCGTGAGAGTTTCCAATCTTCAGTGGCTTTGTGGATCTTCTCCATAATGAAGTCTACTAACTGCACATCTACATACGCATTCATTCTATTCTGAGTAAAGCACAGAGGCAATTGTTCTGAAAATCCCACTTCATCCAAGAAATATAGTCCAGTGCCACAATATAATTGTCCTCTAAAATTCATAGGACTTTGATGGGAACATAATATTTGGTTCTATATCTGGCACTTGCTTTCCATGTATTCTTTATGTTCATTGACTTTCAGTTTGTTAAAAACCCGATAGCTGTAGAATGTCAGTATCAAGGCAATCAGCACTGTCCAGGAGTGCGATTCTATCTGGTGGACATTTGATTGTTTATTGTTTTTGAATAACGACTTTTGATTCACTTTATCATTTCTAATGCTCTCTAAATCATTTTTGTGCAGATTCTCCTTTGCACCTGCCAAATGGTTCATAGCTTCTTTCATTTAATAAGTAATCAGATAAATATTGATATCTCTTCAGTTTATATTTGTTTAACAGCATGACTTTTTGGGTAAAAGTGTTGACTAATGAAGAAAAGGGACATGGCTGTGGCCACACAGCCGATGTTATACACAACTCACCAGAGTAGAAACTGTAACTTCCCATACATATGTTATCAGTAAAGTTGTCATTGCTTACAAAAACTAGCATACGTACATGCACAAATTAAGGCCAGAAACAAATGGTATCTTGTTAAAGCTACAGGACCCATAACTCCAGCACTCAGGGATACTGTTGAAATACCTTTATCTGTTTCAAACAAGCCAACTTTTCCTTTTTGACATTCTCGTTTCCTTAAAGACAGCAAATCTCAACAAGCTGAAATTAGATCTCGGAGGGATGCTTTAGTGCAAAAAAATTTTAAAAATAAATAAAATTTGTATGTTTTAAATGGACAATTACTACATAAAACTAAACATAAGTAATCAAATGTAAAAGAGAGAGAGAGACAGAGACAGAGACACCGTTTAGAGGGACTTGTGGGGACACCAGGACATATGTTGAGTGCTTATTAAGAAAACAACCATTTTATCCTTCTAGCCTTTGTATAACCGGCACCCTGAGCATGCCTACTTTATCTATTCATTTAAAAGAAGCCACTTACCATCATTGTCTTCCCTCTACACCTTGCCACACCCAGGTTTCCATTCAAGTCTTTTCTGAGATTAGGAAACAACAGTTTTAATTACTGAGCCTTGGCCACTCCTTGATGTATCATTGTCTTCTGCTTCCATATTTCTGATGAAGATTAAAGTAATTAAAAGCAACTGTCTGGCACTGCTGAAACTGTAAAAAAAAGAATGCCTGTAGCCAATAGGAACTTTATGATCTAATATGCTAGAACACATATTCCTTGGTTAAATTTTACAGATCATAATAAACAAATGGATCATGATAAAATAAGTAAAATCAGTTGTAATAACTGCTTAAAATATTGAAAGTAACCTGAGAAAATATTCAGAAAAAAGCATTTTAGCATACAAAAATATATTGTAATCTAACAATTATTCCATTCTGAATGAAGTCACTGCTAACTTTGTACCTTATGCTACCACAAGGACGCTTGTATGTGTATATACAGCAGTGCTTTTGTTGTTGTTTTGATTGTTTGTTTTGTTTTGATCAAAACTTTATTTTAAATAAATTTTGTTTTTATACGATATATTCTAATTACAGTTTGCCCTCCTTCAACTCATAACAGATCCTCCCCACTTCTCCAATCACCTCAATCAACAGCCTTTCTTCCTCCCTCTCATTAGAATGAAAACGAGCATTGATAAATAATAATTTTGACAAAATAAAATGAAATAAAATAAAATAAACCAACCAGAATATTACACAACAAACAATCAAACAGAAGAAAAGTATAGAGGAATTTTAATTCAGAACCTGGCTGCTCTGGCAAGAGATCACATTCAAAGGCCTAGGGCTGTGTGATCCAGCTGGAATACAGACACACCTTTAATCCAGGAGACAGAGGCAAACAGATTGAGTTCAAGGCCAGCTTGATAAAGAGCAAGTATCAGGTAAAGAAAAGCTTAGATCCAGAAGTGGTGATACATGCCTTTATTCCCAAACAAAGGTAAAATTAGTTTGTAGAAGGAAGCATGCCTGTTTGAAAATGATGTCTAATTGAGTGGCAGAAAAGGTGACATATCAGAGAAAAATTGACAGAAAAGAATACACCCAACTTTCAGGAGAAGAGAGAGGAACAGGAAGCTACTTAGGAGGCAGCTTTTCAGAGAGAGGAGGTAGCTTTTAGCAGGACAGTAATACAGAGATGGGTTGCAGAAAGGGAACTCAGGTGATGATAGAACCAGAAAACAGGAAGAAGCCAGAAGATTAGAGCAGATTACATATGACAGTCGGGAGAATAGTTTGAGCTACACCAGCTGAGCTGAGCCCAGAGCTCTGAAAGAAAAAGAAACGGTGAGCTTTTTGACCTGTAAGTCTCAGAGGCTGAAAACTTTCTAGGCCTAGATTAGATTGTACGGAGGCTAGAAGCTTCCAGGACTAGTCCTAGGTTAGCAGACAGAGGGAGTAAGCTTCCCAGACATCAATTGAGTCAGGAGAATAAAAGATATTTTTACACCAAAGGAAACGCTCAAGAAACACATAGTTGCAGACACACACACATAAGATTCATAAAATCAGAAATCATAACATAGATGCAAAGGGCCCATGATTTTAAAAACAAAACAGAACCAAACAAAACAAAAGCCCTGACAAAGCGTTATGAGACAATGTACTACACAAAGAATCTCCAAAATCCGTTGAATTTGTTCCGTGTTGACCATCTAGTGTTTGACATAGGTCCTAGCCTTAAGAGTGTGTGTGGTATATACTCAGGGTTATTCCATTGAAGAACCCCCTTCTCCCCCTCTCCTTTTTTAAATTTGCAATTTGTTATCAATGGCAGACAGTGTCTGGATTAGGGAGAGGAATTTGTGTCCACTCTTCAGCTCAGGGCAGAGATTCCATCTGAACCCCCTGTGAAGTCTCTGTTATAGCATGGATCATTTCATCAACACATATGCAAGCTTAAAGACTATAGCCAATTATGAAAATCCTGAAGTTTTTGAGCCAAATGCCAGTGAGCTTCTATTTTAAGATTGTTTGTTCCATGCTCACAGATTTTCCCTGGAGAGTATAACAGTGGTTTATTTCTTCAAAGTAACATAGCAAACGACTGTTAGAATTTCTCAGTGATACAGTCACAGCCTATGGTTGCAGTTAGAGCTCTCGGAAGGAATGCTGGCCTATAGTGATGTTGACTTTGAAGCCAGTGAGGGAGACAATGCAGAACCCTGTTTCAGGCAAAAACCTTTATTTTCAGCACTCAGAGGTAGAGGCAGGCATATCACCATGAGTTCGAGGCTAGCCTGGTATACAAAGCAAGTCCAGGACAGCCAGGGCTACACAGTGAAATCCTATCTCAAAAAACAGAGAGAGAGAGAGAGAGAGAGAGAGAATAAAATGAATACAACAAAAACTTTTACAATTTTCACTGTCAAACCCATTTCTTTTCAAATAATTCACTTAGGCAAAGCCAAAGTTCTGTGTTTGACCAAAGAAGCAGATAGAATGCAAATTTAAGAATCAGCAGGAGGCTAGGCAGGGTAGTGCAGCATTTGGAAAGCCTGAGGCAAGGTAAGTGGATTGCTGTGAGTTCCAGGCTCTGGACCCTGGTCTACAAAGCAAGTTCAGGAAACCAAAGGCTATTTCAGAATAAGCAAAAACCTAAAAAAAAAAAAAAAAAAAAGACTCAGAGTCTTCACTTCCACCTTACTAACAAAGCCAAGGTCTTTTGGGGGAAACTTAATTTCATGATACTTAGTTTTGGAGTGAGCTTTGACTGTTGGATCTGCTTGTTCCCCAGAAATGTTTGTCAGTCCGTCCCTATGAGTGCCTATGTGAATGTCTTTAAGGGCAACTCAAGATACAGAGTTTTAAGCCTTTAGTCATCAGTAGTTTCTAAAAAACCTCCTATGAAATGAGATTTCATTGTTCAATGGGGTAGACAATACTATTTGCAATGTACATGAGAAATTCTGAGAATATCTTCAGTTTCAGAATCCATGGAGCATGGTGTATATATTTTCTTCTTGTAATATACTTATTTGTCAAAACAGAAAATAGCTATAGATGAGCAGACATGGAAAAAGCACGATACAGTCATTTCGTTGACTATACCATACTGTTGCCTGAAGTTAGTGGCAGGACTCTTTTGGCTGTTTTGAGAATGGAGCTTGGAGATGTGCAAAGAAGCGTTCGATTTTTCTTTTGTTTTGTTTTCTGACAGAGAGTGTACGTTGCTCAGTCTGGACTCAAATTAACAATCATCATGCCTCTGCCTTCTGAGTGCTTGGATGACAGATATGTACCACACCTGGCTATAGTTTATCCAACACTGGCATTTTCCAGACTCCTGCCCTGTATTTGCCCCTGTACTATTTGTGCCTAAAACAGAAGTATTCTTTTCTAGAGATGCTAAATATGGCTAACTCTAAAAATAAACAGAAAAGTAATCACAGGAAACAATTAAAATAGAAAAGAAATAGCCAGCATTGAACTTAAATTATGCTTCTGACGATGAACACCAAGCAAGGATGGGAAAAGATACTCTGCACAACCACTCAACTTTTAAAAAACAAGGTTTTCTATGATTCACGGGATCTAGACAGTAAAGAAGATGAAGGGCAAGTGAATGGCATCAGGTGTCTTTCCGTGTTCTCTGGTATACCCTGGGGTTCCACTTGTGTTCCAATGTACACAGCGGCGGGATGAGCTAGGCTAAGCACTTATCAAATTTGTAGCCCGCATGTTCCAGGGGTAGTCTCAATCTGCATAACCTGCCTTCTGGGATAGCACTTGCTAGCTGCATACATTTTCTATAAGGATATAATACTGGAACTGAAGAGCTTTAAATGAAACAAAAATGATGAGGTAATTTATTTCAATATTTTCTCTATAGCTTTGTTCTGAATAGCTTTAATGTGTGTTGCAAATTTTCACTGGACTGACAAGAAACACTCTAGGTGCCTCAGCTTTCAAAAAATGCTGTCACAAGATACCAGAATGGTAATGATAAATTGAAAAATAAATGCAATAGATACAGTGAAAAATGATGGAGAGTCAAACGTCCTGCGATAATTCACTCCAGGGATTTGCTGATGTCATAAATAGGAAAATGAAGCTTGAGTTATTTATATTTAGCAAAATTTTAAGAGTCAACTCTCACAACTGATCCAACACTTGAGTATCAATTGTCTTTTCTCTTTCTATCCATGTTGAAAATTGATAATAGGAACCAAGGACAGCTTGCCAGTCAACAAAACAAAACAAAACAAAAAAAACAAAACCAGATAATATTTGGAAGCTCTTTGTTGCATAAGTAAAAGCAAGATTGTTTTAATATAATTCAAGTGTGTGTGTGTGTGTGTGTGTGTGTGTGTGTGTGTGTGTGTGTGTGTGTGTAGGAAAACTACCAAGGAACATAGTTAAGCAATAAAAAATAAAAATATGTTGGTATTTATGAACAATTCCTTTATGTTTTTGTTATGTTTCCATGGTATGTTATGTTAGCTCTCAATGTCATTTCTCCAAAATGAAGAAAATTCTGCAAAGCGCTCTTGATTAATGAGTTAGTCTGTGCTCATGTTTTACTCTGAAGTGTAGCCCTTGATGAAGGCCTTGAGAATAAAGTCTGTGTAACATGTTCTAGCCTTCCTGAACATCCCTTCTAAATGGTTGTTGCCTGCTAACAGACATCATGGTGACTCCAGAATCACGTGTGCAGGTTTTTACAGCTGCTGTCTTCACATTCTGTCACTTTAAGCCTTATTTTCCCTCTGTGTCTGTATTGAACAAGCTGCACTTGCACACTCTTTTTTTCTCCATGCCACAAACAGCTTTGATGACTGTACAGTAACTTTCTTCCAGGGGAAAGAAGGACTCTGTATATTCACTACACACAGTAAAATTGCTGTAACATGTTTTTGTTTTTTGTTTTTTTGCTTAGTAGAAATGGCATTGAGAAGTAACACAAAATATCCCAGCAAAGTTATCGAAAAGAGAATTGCACGGGTTGTGGTTCATGTTACATGCTTCATAATGCATACAGCACACAGACTTTTCTCTAAATCACAAAACAACAAACGGAGTGATTTAAAAATATTAACATAAGATTTCAGAAATTCTTTTTATACTATTTAATAATTTTATATATCTATACAACATTGGCTCAAGGTGATTTTTAAATAATAATACAGGAATGTAGACTTTCAAGTCAAGAAAGAATAAAATTCCAGTGCTATATTGTAGACTATGTGACACATTAATAATAAATGAATCAGCAATGATATTTCATAAGTTCTCTAGCACTCTGATTGCTAATATACAACACTGGATAATAAAACAATCTGCAGAGTCTTATAATTAAAGCCATCCTTTGAACTATGAATAACTTGTAGATTAAACTATTTTCTTTTCTGACCGAAAAAAAAAAAGTCAAACTGTGTATATGAAAGATATGGCCTAATATTCATATTATCCAAAGGTTAAAAATCACTGTACATTTTAAGGTTAAAGATTCTGCCTTATTCATTAGGTAATTATCTTAAAATTTACCATATCAATCCAATCAAGTACTACTAGTCCACCAGACTGAAGAAGCTCCAGCCCTGGATTGATGAGCATTGTTCGTATTGGGGATTATTTCTTGGCAAAGTAAAATGAAGGTCTATGTATTAAAACACTAATGTACACACCTCAGGTGAAGAGACAGGCTTCTGGATTACTGATGTTTTTTTCAGGACTATTTTGAGGAAATGAAAGATGAAACTTCAGGAAAATGGTAATAAATTTCTATATATAGCCATTTGTGAAATTTCAGAGTCATGTTTACTCATCAGTAAACCATGACAAGTGACATGTGACATCAGTCCAGTATCAGCTACTAGGGAATATAATGTGGCAATTTGGTAGATTTTCTCCTTTTTAAGGATAATTTTGTTTTATCTTCTTAATGTCTTAGTTTTTGAATGAAACATTTTGTTTTATTTTGTGTGTCTAGGTCTGCAAATTATGCAGCCAGCTCTGGAAAAGTTAATCATGAAGACTGAGCCAAATATTGTAATAAAAGGGACTATAAAGCCCCAGAATATCATTTCTTATGGTTTCCTCAGAAAATAACTTAGTGAAAGGCACAAACAGAAGAAACAGAAAAATGATTCATCAGTGAAGCCAATGGAAGGTCCTACTGAAGAAAATCACCTCCATTTTAAAGTTGTTCATGTGCCTTCAATTGAAAGCTGTTAGCAAGAAGCACATTCAATAGCAAAATAACAGACTTACGATAAATAGCTTAACAGGAAAGGGTTTTTTTCCCTCAACTCATTTTTCCATGTGACAATTCAGTCCTAACCCTCTGAGGTGCCCATTGTCAGTGATGAGTGAACATCCCTCCTACGTACATAGAATGGCACTGCTAAGTAGCTTCCTTTTGGAGAATAGAGAAAATAATCACTCAAATCATTTTCTTATTCTGTCCTCAGTTCCGGAACACAGTGAAAGTGGTGCTGAAAGCATCTGGTGCCAGGAGAAATACCCCTAGACTTGGAGAGCATGCTTTATGGTAAGTCTTTGGCATGACGGAAGAGGGCTTTCATTGTAGCTGCAAATCGACAATGTCTTGCAGTGTTTACTGCTTTCTAGTCTCCCTCCCATCTCTTCTTGATGGTGCTGTCTGTGTAATGAGCACATGGCCGTGTTTCAGAGTCCGTATAACCACGAGTATGGTTATTGCTTTGGGAGAATAGAGACTGTTACTTCAAAGAGGCTGAACTGTCAAAATCAAGAGCAAATGCACAGTAGACAAGAAGGCACCCTTCATTCTTATGCTTGTTACCTGAGGGTGATGTAATAGGAAACTTTAGACAAAGGCACCATCACCCGTATCACCCACAGACAGGGATGGAGGGTGAAAGTGGCATCATACTCTAGAGGAAAATTGTGTGACTTCACATTTTAACACATACAGGACTGTCTCCGTTCCCCCAGTGGTGATGGATATGGAACTAAATCTTAATAATGCATTTTCCAATCATTATTATGGGTCACGTATAAAATGAATGAGAGTGAAAAACCAAGAAAAGGACTACACAGTGCTATGGTATCAGGAAAGCCCTGAGATGGGTGTAAAATGGAGAACTTCCTTTGTTGCCAAGGCTTCCTCTTCTCTGCCTTGGAATCCAGGACCCTCACACCCTCTACCTGAGAAATGCCATGTAGTCCTTAGGGAAATTTTAGCTCTAAGTCCCTTTCTTCCAATAAGAACGGATTCAGCAAGCACCTGGGATTCCTGGAATGCCTCGCCATGTAAATGAGAAATCTCAATACCTTACCCTTCAGCCAAAGACCTTTGCTCTCTTTTTATATATTATAGAATACTGTAATTATGAGTTATAAAGAGTCTTGATAGAAACAAAGTAGATGTAGAGGGAAGCACAGAGGTAGCCAGTGATCATCCATAAGGGAGTGTGCCTGTACCTTTGAAGAACCTTATTTTTAACTAACATAAGGAGTATTAGATGTTATATCATTTTAATCAAAGTATGCTCTAGTGCCTAGCCTGGCCTCAACTCACCAACCCTCTTTTCCATGTTACCTCCCCCTTTATCTTTTCCTCTTATGTCCCACATGTCTTTTTGCCAACCTACAACTATAGAGACAATTTTGGAATTTTGGTTTCTTTAAAAAAATATGTTTTTGTTTTAACACCAGGTGTGGGGGATATAGGGCTGCTTCACAGTAGCTGACTATGATTTGCCTTGTTTGCTAGCAGAGACATGATTTTTCCAGCTTCAGACAGTTTCTGTGATTGTATGACATTCAGTATTTTTTAAACTTTCAGAGGATATATAAATGCTAGGGCCACAAGAAGCATTTTGGGTGGTTGATTAGTTGTTCATTGCAGTTTGTTAAGCAGTCATGGGCACAAGAAGAAGCAACAAGAAGAAATTAGATATCCTGATGGTGAAGATCAAATTAGCCACAAAGAACGTGATACTCTCAATCAGCGGGAAGTAGTCTGTTGATAATATTGCCCACTTTCCAGCCTCCGACTTTATTCAGGGATCGCTTTTCTTTCCTGTCTTTTTTGTTCTCTTATCTAGTGTTAGGGTAGAAGAAAAGGGGTGGCAAAAAGAAGAACCCACAAAGTAGTAAATGCTGGCTACACTCATGTAGAAGAATTTTAATCTAACAATATGGCTGCTCAGGCAAGGCCCCATATCTGAAGACCTTCAAGGTCTATAGGATCTAGCTGAAATGCAGGTGTCCTGCTCTGAATTACAGTATGATCTGGCTGGAATACAGACACACCCTTAGTATACACCTTTAACCTCTAACAGTGAAGGTGAGGTTTGTTCCCAGAAGGAAGCAGCCATGTTTGAAAGTGACATCTAATTGAGGAGCAGACAGAGTGCTGAACCAGAGAATGATTTGACAGAATGAGTCAGATAAAGGCTATTCCCAACTCTCACAAGAAGGGACAGGAAAGAGAGGTAATTTCCCATAGATCAGCTTTGGGAAGAGAGAAGAGAAAGTCTTGGTGGTTCTATGGTAAGGAGAATTGAGCAGGTGGGGAGGAGCTGGTTAAGGGAAAGCAGCTGCTGGTTGAACAACTATCTAGAGGAACTAGTTGAGTAATGATTGAAGAATAGAGGAGAAAAGAAATACTAAATCCCCGGCATAAATGCAGTGGAAACTGAAAAGTCTTCTAGCCCAGGAGAACTTTATTATTTTTCTTCTGCTTTCCATGTCTTCTTGGGCCAACCCCATTACTTTATTTAAAGTAAAATTCAGTTTTTTTTATTACAGATTACATCACGATTTTCTCATCTTTATAATCAACAGAGCCTTTAAAAATCAACAAAGCAAGAAAAGAATCTAACAAAGAAATACAAATAGTTCTGTATAACCTACAATAAGGCATGTAGCAAAAATCACTCAATATTCAAGCAGTGGTCAGCCTAACCTGATTATTGTTTCTTAAACAATACTTGGGAAAGTTTAATCATAAATTTCCCAGGGATAAAGCCATTGTGTTTACATGATTGTCATAGCAACATATCTTACAACTAAATGCCTTTAACAACAACAGAGAGACTGTACTGCTTTACATCTCAGCTCACTGACTCCCAACTGACTTTCTCCTACATTGACTGACTACTCACTCTTTCTTCACTGATCTCTATGACCTGTCCTCATATCTATGACAGTCATTTAAGAGATCAGTAGAGTTCAAAAATATTTTATGGGATCTGGGTCCTGGGGTCTTGCTCAAACTATGGCACCAGCCAAGGAAAATACAGGCAGTAAACTGCAAACCCGAACCCAGACCTAGCCGAGGGACAGGACATTCTCCACTGTTGAGTGGAGAGGGAAGTCTGACTTTCATACAAGCTCTGATGCCCCATTTTTGACCATGTCCCCTTGATGGGGAGGCCTGGTGGCACTCAGAGGAAGGATAACAGGTCACCAAGAAGAGACTCGATACCCTATGAAAATATACAGGGGAAGGAGGTACCTCTCAGTCACAGACATAGGGGAGGGGAGCAGGGGGGAAGCGGGAGGGAGGGAGGAATGGAGGGATACAAGGGATGGGTTAACAATTGAGATGTAATATGAATAAATTAATAAAATATTTAAAAAAGAATTATTGGTTCAGTGACAGAGCCTGTTTTTAATAAAAAAAAGAATATTTTTATGTTGTATTTTCATTATCAAATGCTATTAATTAACAATATTTATCATCTTTTAAATTCGTAATCTATCTGCTCTGTTAATTCTATTTCCTCTGCCAGGCTTGTCCATCTATGGTTTCCTTCCATGTTACATACTCTCCAGTGGTTTAGTACTAATTTTTATTATAGAATTACAATAAAAATTCTTGTTTCTTGTTTTCTGAGACAATACCCCCACACACACCCCATGTAGCTCAAGCTGGCTCTGTACTGGCATTTTTACTGAGACTGGAATCAAACTGGCTGCACATCTACCTCCACTTTGCAATGGGTGGAATTGTAAGTGTGTGTCACCATGCCTCAAAGTAGCATATATTCTTTTGAATACCCTGCTCTTATGCTCTTCAGTACTTGGAGCTGTGGGCAAAATACATCCATATCCTGGCAAGACTGAAAGTTGGGGAATGCCCTTGGAAATGCATCTCCTGGCAGCCCTCCATGGGCATATGCAGAGGGACATAGAATACCACAGGTCATGTTGTCACGTTTTGGATTTTCTAAGGATACTTATGCTCTTGCTAGTAAAATGCTGACTATGGTTTAGAAAAGAACATTGTATATTGTGTTTTACTCCCTGCTCTCCATTCCTCCGTGTGACTTTCAAACTGATTTATCTACTGCATCCTTCTGACACTGTGTCCTTGCTGTGTGTTTGTTTGGGAGATTTACTCTTATTTCAATACAGAAGGAACACACGCCAGCCCAGGTGAAAACCCTCATGCTCTTCCCCACCCTTTAGTTCGCCTTCATTCACATCGGCACCTGTCTTCAATAGTGTACTCCTGATCCCTTTCATATCCAGTTTCTTAAGGCTTTTCTTAGACATCTGTGACATTCTAAGACTTATCTATCACTTTTTTTTTTTTCAAATGACTCTCCTGGATCCAATTCAAGTTCATTGATTCTTCTGTTTTCTTCACTCTTTGCTCTACCAGCCTGAACACCTGTTGCTCTATAACATTGGGCTCACTTTCAAGAAACCTGCTTGAAATAAGTGTATTTAAATGTTTCTCTTTATAAATGCTATCCTACTTGGAAAATGTGATAATTATGGGTAATAATTGTACTTGAAATTATTTGAAATAATTATACTGAGTTGCTCTATGATTCGAAAGACTAAACATTTTCAAAATTGTTTTGAAAATGTTCTTTCCGAATTATGTGGTCAGAATGGACTTCCAAAAGAAGAAGGTTTGTTGGTTTTTATATATGTGTAAACTCAAATAATATATATTATACCAAAACACTGACAAAGAGAGTACCACAGTGCTCAGAGCCAGAGAGCTGAGTGGATACTCTGGCTGAAGAGCTAATGAAGATGTTGTCTTTTAACGTCAGCCACGTAAGGTAAATCGGTAAGCCTACCTATTTCAAAATATTGAGAGGATGTAATATATTACTATCTAAGGCATCGTTAAAAATCACATGTCATGTTGTAATGAAATCTGTGTGGCTGTTTTCCATGTAATACAAAGTATAATATTTTTAAAGCATCCAAGTTTTTACAATCTTAACAAAGCTCTGCAATGATTTACATTGTTTTAGAATCTTCTAATCAGTCCTGAACACTGTTGCCAGATTCCCCACTCTTGAAGATCTTTGGACATTTCCGGTTGCTTTTAAAGCTTTGATGGTGCCATATTCCTTCTTATACTCACCACATTATCTGCTTGGCTATCGTGGCTCCTTGTATCTTGGCGTGCCTTGCATACTGTGCCAGTCAGGATTCTTCATCATAAAATATAGAAGACCACTTAGGAAAACCCAAGTATACTGTAAGCACAACTGTCCTCACACTGTGACATCCCTCAAGATAGAAAAGCAGCCTGGTTAAAGGGAAGGCCCTCAGCTGCAACTACACTTCAGGCTGTTTGTGGTCTGAGCCTTCCTATTCTCCCTTGGAAACCCCTCCTCCTGCTTGGCAAGAATAATGTATCTTGTAGAGGAATTTCAATCCAGCAACATGGTTGTTCTGGCCAGGAATCACATCCAAAGACCTAGGTCTGTGTGATTTGGCTGGAATATAGACAGGACATGCCTTTAATCCCTCTGGCTTGAAGACAGATAGGACACACCTTTAATTCCAAACAATGAAGTCTAATGAAGAGCAGACAAAGTAAGGAATCAGAGAATGATTTGACAGAATAAGTCAAAGATAGGATACATCCAACTCTCATGAGAACAGGCAAAAAAGAGAAGCTATTTAAGATCAGCACACAGAGAGGGAGCAGAAGTCATGGAGACAGTACAGTAGACTTTAAAAATTCAGTACAGTTTAGTGCAGTTTGATGCAGTTCACTTTGTGGAGTTCAGACACAGTTTTTCAGTATTGAGCAATTCAGTAAGAAGCTGAAAGTAGTCAGTTTGAGTCAGTCATCTTGCAGAGAAGTTTTGAGCCAAAACAGCTGAGTTGATCCTGTTAACCAGAGTTCAGAAAGAGCTAGAAAGGGTGAGTATTTGAGCAGTAAGTCTTGGAGGCTGAAAACATTCTAGGGCTAGGTTGCAGACAAAGGCTGGAACCTTCAAGGTCTGGGCTTGCAGAAGATTAGATTGTATGGTTGCTAGAAGTTTCCAGGCCTTGACCAAGGGATATTTATATAGAAATGCTCTGGGCTCAGCCAGTGCCATGTATTTGTAAAGCTTGAGTGAAGCTCTCATCTCATGCCCTCTTCTGAGGGAGTTAAAAAACAAATGACATTTACACAAGGCATTCTAATCTGCCTCGGCTTCAAAAAAAAGCCAGCAAGTGAGCAATAACTGATATCAAGGGACTTTGGGGCAGTACATGGCACTGTTGATTTTGAACACATTCATTTTTTCAGAAAAGTAATGTAATATTATCACATTGAACTTTCCGATTTTAAATATAGTTTATTGTGAAAATATTATGGCAAAATCGTCATGAGTTGGAATATGGATAGAACTAATTTAAATGATGCTAGCTCTCTCTGTCTTATTATTAAAATTCTTAAATTGAGTTTAATGTTTTTTTGGACCAAATATTGAGTCTCATGTGTACTTATCATATAATATGAGCTTTTAATATATCTGAAAATTTCTTAGCTTAAGAAATAGAAATATGATTTCAAATAATTGCAACATGGTCACAAAGACATATAGCTGTAGTGCTGTGTGCTGAGTGCAGGCACCTTTGTAACAACAAGGAACATATGCTATACTACTCTCCCTTCTTGCCACTTTATAATAAGTAATGAAATTTAAAATACTATTTTGACAGACTGAACATATGTCCACATACATCTCATCTACTGGCTAATGTGGCATTTCCAGACCATTTTACTGTTAATGAAAATTTTATCTCATGCTGTAGGAAGGGAGAAGCGATGTCATGAGACCTATGAATGAAGCAATCAAAACAGAAGGTCTGTAGACAAAAAAGAGAAACAGAGGCACAGACATTTGTGAAGTGACTTCAGTGGTTGTAATTAAGTATTTTAAAAGAACTTGGAAAAAAAAGAACTGGGAAAGCTTTGCCAGAAAATGCTTTTCCAAATTAACGGCTGAGGGTGAATGTAGTTAATGCCGCATACGTATAAGTGAATGTGAAGACAAAACATGATTTTCCCAGAGGATTCTCAGGCACTGAGAAGCATACACACATCTTAGTCTTAAAACTGTAACAGTGAATCAACATGGAACACTGACATTCTGCATGTGAAGACTTCCCGGAGAGGCTGAGGATCTGAGGTACATCCTTGGAGCAGAAAGCATTTAGAAGTTGAGGATCTTTTGCAAATATTGGTAGATGTGATCCAGCTACAAGCACTGAAGAGGTCTGCAATTACACAGAAATGAGTGTCCCTTTTATTTGTTCTGAGACAACTATTTTGGACTGACTCCTAGAACAAAGATGACCAGAAGAGAGGACTTACTGACTTCTGAAATCACTGATGTGTTCACCAGGGCTACTAAATATTGAAATTCAGAGACCCATTCATACCTTATCACTGTAATATAGAAATCTTAATTCTAAAAGCAAATGATTCTAAGTAGCAACAAAGTACTCAAATTAGGTATCACCTAATATAAAAATACTAAGCCCAGAATTCTTTGTTGTTTTATAATTTATCCAAGGTGGAATTCGGGGAGTAGCCGCAAAGTCTCACACAGTGTGTAGTCTCTGCCTTTAAGAGTCAGGAGTTCTAGGTTGCTTGCAACAACAGCTTATAACAAACATGGAGTGGGATGGTACACTCCTGACTATATTTTTGTATATTGCAAAGAGAACAAATTTTGTACCTGTATCTGAAATCTCAGATGAGGCGCCTTTTGTCAAATCTAAAGGGAAATTATGCTGGATGAGTGTGATTTGGCTTGGAAAATACTTGAAAGTGAAATAAAAACATCAGGCCAAATAAATGAGAGAGGTTCACTTGATGCATGGGAAGCCGTGTGCCAGGAATGTGGACAGTGCACTTTATCAGGGCGCTGTGCATAGCTCTAGAAGGTAAGGACTTTAATTCCATAGCCAGAAAGAAATGAAATCTGTTGACTGACAATGACCCTGGGGCATGCAGAGGGACCTTCAGATGAGATCATCACTGAAGCTTAGAGACCCTGAGTACTGGACCAGTTTGAACAGCACCCAGACTTTGACCTTCAGAAATTCTGAGACACTCACCTTGATGTAGTTTGTTGCACAAAAATAGAAAAATAACATTGATACAGCATCTCCTTGCTTAAGTTGTATTTTAAACCGTAGACTGACTTTAGATACCACATATATGCAACACACATGACATGTACCTTGATCGTGCAGTTCTCACTAGTCACACTTAATTACCACATAATTTTAGAATTTGCTTTTAAATTGACTTACAGATGAGATAAGCTTCAGTATTTAGTCATATGATATGCCTTTTAAAATATCTTTGAGATTATAACACAATTACGTCATCTATCCCTCCTCTTCCCACCCCAGTCATCCCACGTAGGCCCCCATGTGCTCTACCCTACTCATATATTCATGGTGGCGGTGGTGGTAGATATTTTCAGGTCTACTTGGCATTGTATAACAAATTCTGTGCTGCTCTTTGAGGAAGATTTTTCTCTTCCTGTTACATCCCTTATTTGCTTACAGTTGATTGCCAAGGATTGAAGCCTCCTTAGGAGCTTTTCTGGTGGACATTAGCATCTTTATTGGCTTAGTAGTAGTGGTTTATGTCTTTCATCGGTTACCATGTTTGTGAGACTTCATCTATGTAGATTCTTTAACATTCCAGTTTTATAGCAAATGGAACTCCCCGCTCTATTGACTCTTTCTGCCCCATCTTCTGTAATGCTCCCTCTACTGTGTATGCAGGAGCTGTGGTGCAGGTGTATCAGTTGGGAGTGGGATATACATCCATTTTAATTGGTTGTGGTTTTCTGTAATGATCTCTATTTTTTTTCAGTGAGAAGTGTCCTTGCTGAATAGTTATATCTTCCATTATTTGAGGCTGTAATGACAACTATCTAGAATGCAGTTGGGTTTAGTAAAGTGGTTTAGGAAAGTGATAGTTGTAAGTTGCTTTTATAGCACTAGGTAGTTGGCTAGGTTTCTTGTATTGGCCATGATTTTCCATTTGTGGTGATCTTACATTCAGTTAGAGAGCTGTGGGTTACAATCAAGACACGCTTGCCACTAATACACCATTAGAATTATCTTGCCACATTATTCATTGTTGTGGTTCCTCGGCATCATAGCTAGGTAAGACTATTGTTTCTCCTTTGAAACACTTCTTGTATGGACATTTCTGATACTATGAAAGCCAGTCCTTAGGGCAGCCATTTTCAGGCCAGATAAAACTTGGGAGCCTCTGGGTCCTATATAAAAGTATACTGTGTTTTCAGCAATATGATTTACCTCTTACATTGAGAAGTAACTAGGAGCTTTTTAAAAGATGGTCTGTGGCTCTTCAAGGGAGCATTGTCTGCCAAAAGTGTGTGTGTGTGTGTGTGTGTGTGTGTGTGTGTGTGTGTGTGTGTGTGTGTGTGAGCGCACGTGCGTGTGTTGTGTTGTTAGTTATAGGTATTTTTGGGTAGATAGTGCGTGTGTTGTGTTGTTAGCTATAGGTATTTTTAGGTAGATAGTTAATATTATAATTCCTTGGACATCCTTACTGTTGTTTTAACTTACTTCTGTTTCTTCTGTATTTATTTCCCTCCCTCTCCCTAACTAGTGGCCCCAGTTTTCACATTTCCCTCTTTAAATTACTTGTACCCCATTATTTCCTCTTAATTGTCTGCTCCACCCATACAACGGTCCTTCTTCTGATTTCCTTGTATCTGTAGTTTCTTCAGATTCTACATTTACTTGTGAGGATTCAGAGCCAAGACTGACAAGTAAGACAGCACATGTACAAATTTTCTTTCGGGGTCTGGGCAGACTATATCTTACTTAGTATAGTATTTTATATTTCCATTCACTTACCTACATATTTCTTGATTTAATATATTTTTACAGTTGAATAGTGTTCCGTTATGCAAATGTACCACATTTGTAGTGTCCACTCATCAGTTAAAAGACATTTAAATGAAGATTATAGGGGTCATAAAACATTTTTATAAGTCAAGTACTAACCAACCTCAAACCTCACCTGTTGAGGAGGTGCCCCCAGTCCTTGGCCTCTCTTCCAACACTATTGGGGAAGACAAGATATGAAGTGATTCTAGGTTGACCTCCAATACTCCTTTCCCCTTCATACACATTCTCAGTTGCTCCATCAGGCATGCTGTGCGTGGGTATCAACAACCACAGAGGTCTAGCCCATCCATTATTTCTTTGCTGTCAATATTCATGTAGACATGAAATCAGAGAGAAAAAATATTTTCTAAGCGGTTTATTCTTTTACTCTATGATTTCTTCTATATGTTCTCCATCTAGCATTAGGCATCTTCAGACAAAATCCACAATCAGCTACCTTATACCACCCATATCTCTCCTTTCATTTGCTGCTTATTCATCCTCCATAAAGCCCTCCTTCATTTTATATCCATCATCTACCTATCTAATCGGCTATCATCTGTCTCCACTCATATCCTCCATTCTCTTTCTTCCACTCACCCTTCATCTTTTAACCTCCACTTCTGTAGCCTTTCTGCATGTATCTGTTCTACTTGGCATCTCCCTCTATTGCTTCCTCCCAACAACCTCATCTGTTTGTAAACCGTCACTCGTATGTGCTCTCATACATTCATGAAGGAGTGTGTGTTTCTATCATCAGTCTCTCTCTCCCCCATATTGTTGTCTCTGTACTACATACCCCTCTTTAGATATGCTCGCGACTGTACTCTTGAACTACATTTCTTTCTTTCTGTCCTTCTTCCTTTCTTCCCTCCTATCTATCATCTCTAGTAGTATGGTTATCTTTCATCATTTAATAAATAAGGTTCCTTTCCTCGATTCATCCTCCATGCACAATGGTGAGGGTTAAATTAAGTAGTTTATACGGCAGTAAGTTGTGTAAATAAAACTATCAATAGCTCATTTTTCTTCAACATCTAATGACAAATGTTTTTAAAAGGGTTGGTGGAATATGTATATAAGCCTAGCTAACAAGATTATGAACTTTAGGCTAGCCTAGACTACATAGTGAAACTTTGTCATTCATATTTATGTGCCTAGTGAAATCAATTTGTGAACATAGAATTAATGTGATTTTGATATACAGAAGTCTTGTTATGGGGTCTACCCTTGAGAATAAGTTCATTTATATGACAAGAATTGAACTCACACTCACTTTCCCGTGCATTTTTTTTCCAAAATGTACTCATATATATCAAAAACCTAATAGCTTAGTAAAATCTAGAAATGATTTTTCCTACACAAATTACCTTGTATTATCAGAATTATTTTATTTTCAATATTTAATTTGATCACTATAAGCTTACAATAACAAAACATCAATCCTTATACAGCCAAACCTCTGGAACTATAAAAACAATTATGAAAATGTTCTGGTACTCTTAGGAACATAACAGCTCTTTCCTGCCACACACTCTGTACATTAACTGTCACTTTTTCTTTTTTTCTTTTCTCTAACTTTAGGTATTCATTTGTATGACAAATGTTGAGTATTGATATATGCTAGATAGTCATACTTCAAGGCATGAGAAGAATAACCTGCCATAAATGTGTATACCAGTCTTCGTCAATAGCAGGAAATATCTAAGAGAAAAAGAAAATATATAGAGAAACTAAGATATTTCAAGAAGTGTCATCACATTGCTTTGTGCCAAGGATGATATGATAAAGTCAAGAGAGACCTGCATTTTATTTGTGTACTACCAAAGCAAAAATTCTACATTCAATAATTAAAAGTTGCTGAGAATTTGTAGCGCTTACAGGCCTGAATACAATTATGACTTACATCAGCATTAGAAAATGCTTCTGTTTAAGTCTTTAAGCCATCTTTTGTAAGGTTTTTTCTTTTCAGAGTAAATTATTTCAGAATGATAGCTCCTGATTCTCCATGTGCTTAAATGGATTTTCTCCTAAAATGCTGTCAAACTAAAGAAATTGCCAGAAAGGTCTTCTTGTTCTCAAGGGAGATCAAACGGGACTTCCCTAATGCATAAATCGTGTCTGTTTATAATACATTTAAATGTTCAAGTGGATGTGACCACAGCACATTTGTCTCTGTAATATGTTGCCATGTAAGACTTTAAATTAAATCACTTGGCTTTGTTTTCACTTCTGATTTGAAACTTTCTAAGATGGTGTTTACTGACCCAGGGATAGTTTTTAATGTAACTGGTTAACTTCTTTCATTTTCTCTTAATACTCTCTTTATACCACATTTTGACCTGCAGGGAAATCTCAGGAGACCAGAAAGCACTGAAAATATTGAAGGATCCCCAATTCATTGACAGTGTAGTCAGCTGCAGGGTGATTTTCAATTGTTATGCATGAATCTTAGAGCAAACTTAAATGCATGCATTGAAAATATAATAATGCTCTTTAAAAGCAAAATGCATGAATAAAGTTAAGGCAAATGAGGTCTTTTGGTCAAAAATTAATTTTTGTTTTGCTCTATCAAAATCACACACACACAGTCTTCAAAGGGATTCCTTGTGAATTACTAATAGGAATTCAATCTTGATCGGGCTTTATTTGCTTAAATCAGGCCTGGGACTGGTGGCTCAAAAAGCCGATTATCAGAAAATATGCCCTGTGTCCACTGTCAGCAAGGGACAAACACTCCTAGCCATTTCAATAGAACGCAGAGCCTCTCTTAGTCCCAGCTGCTGCTAGGCAGTCCAAGTGCCACTAACAAACGCATGGTGGTATGTTGACCTCGTGGTAATTGAGGTTATGAAAAGGCTCTTGTTCTTAGAGATGGTGAATACAGGCCTCTCCCTGAGGAACCTTGGAGCAAGGCAGACCTGCTAAACTGCTGAACTGCCCAGCACCCCCACTCAGGGACTGCCCCAGGTCAGGTCAAGAAGCGGACATTGTTAAGGACTCTACACAGGAATGGCAGGGGGAAAAGGCTGGCCTGAAGTCTAGAGTTTCTCACATTGCTAGTTGGGTGTGAATTCTTATCTTTGTTCAGAAAAGTCAAAGCAGTGGAATGGAAGTCTGTTAAACTTTCCCCGGTGCCATGTGGAAATATATGTTGGGCATCTCATTAAAAGACAGTGTATGCTTACTTCACAGATTTAGTGGTACAGGTGGCTGAAGCATCTCCCAAAAAATGCTGGTGTTTTGCTGATGAATATTGCTTGGAAAGACAATAGCGAAATGGTTCCTTTCTCACCTCATGGTTACCCATCCCTAGAGTCAGGGGAGGAGTCACAAGAAAGTGGCCAACCAGGGAAAACTAGCAGGTGGAATGCAGTGCAAAAGATCACATGCATGACAATGTTGTTCGAAAAGCACCTCCCCTAGTGTCATCCACTTCTGTTGAAGCCCAGAAGTGAGGCTATACATTATTTTCATAATTAGTAAAATTGAATTGAGATGAAAGTTCTTAGTAGCTTCATGTGTGTTAAAAGTCAAGATCAAATAAATACACTAAGCTTTAAGGTTACCATAAAATAATGCAAAGGCACATGAAAGGAAAGACATTGATTATTTTATTTTATTTTCAAAAGGAATATAAAACATTTTCAGCCAATGTCGAGGCAGACAATAATCTCACATAGCCCAAGCAGGCTGGGCTCAAACTTGAGAAGTAGCTGAGGATGACCTTGAACTTTGGATCTTTCTGCCTCCACCTCCTCCCAGAAGCTAAGAGTTGTGTTCCGCCATGCCCAGCATACGCCGTCCTGAGGATTAAACTCTGTGCCTTATGGATGCTAGGCCCCCACTGTACGAGCTGTGCTACACAACCGTCTCTATTGCGGGTGGTGTAAAAAGAAGCAATCTTTGTTTGTTTGCGTTTGTTTTGTTGTTGTTCATTTTCCAGATGGACGAGCTGTCTAACATGGTGCAGATACACAACATTAGGGTACATCACGAATAGTCAAGAATATGCTGACCCAAAGGCTCAGCTTATTTTCTCTTGGAGCAAATTACATTGAGTTATTTTTAAAAATAGCTTGTAGTGACTGAGTATCTGAGAAACTAGTGTCTACAATACATAAATGTAGGATGGAGGAAATAAACAATCCTTTTATAATTTCCTTTTGCATGTAGATTTTGTACAAGGTTATCCCATCATAAGAAAGTATATTCCTAATTGGAATATTTGAGCAAATAGGGATTAAAGTTGAGGCCATCTCTATCCTACCTACTTCTCCTGGAGACATGTTACCCTTGGCCCAAGAATCACTAACTGAATCGCCAAGATGAGATTTCCATGGGCTCCCCAGAGAAAGTTGATAAAAATCCAAAAGATACCATTAGAATTTTTGATAAGAACTTTCCAGATTTCACATGACTCTAAATTAAAGCTGAGTTCAAGATACGATTGGATATTTAAATGTATTTTACATTAAAATAACTGGTGTTTAAAAAAATTTTTATGTATACACTTTACATCCTGTTCGTGTACTTTCCCTCTCTCCTCCCAGTCCTACTCTCTCTTCTCCCTCCACCTCCCATGTTTCTTGGAAAAGGGGAGCCCCTCTACCCACCCAACCCAGATTCTAACAGTTAAGTGGGGATTAGTGTGCAGCCATTTTAGTCTAGGGACTAGGATAGCCAATAATTGAAAAAAAGAAAAATGTGAGCCTAACACTTTATGCTGTTCTTTTTCCTTATTGATGAAAATTTCATCTAGTGCTACATTATCAAGATAAATATTCTCAGAGTTCTGACACATTATATAGGTGTGAATCCATGTATACCTACATATTATACATGTATGGCACAATGTAATTAGGCTCAGTTGATGGGCTGACAGGCACATGGTACCTTGGGATTATTAAATGTTTAGAGTTATGGATGATGAAGTGCATATTTCTATTATATCACATTTGAAATAATTTATTTACAGGAAACTTCAATAATCTTTTATGAAAATTAAATTAAATTTTCTCTTATACCCTGATTTAAATTACATACTTCATAATGTACCAAGACAGGGTTATACAGAACCTATCATAAGATTATAAATGTTTAAACTATAAAATAAAAATTATTTCTTTCATATTTCATCACTAATCTTGTTTTTAAAGGACAGAGTAGAGTTCACTGATGAATAATTTATTGTCTATTTTAAAGCAGCGTTCCCATATTTTGTTTAATTGTTTTATTTTTATTTTTATTTCTTTTCTTTTTATATGGGTTGTCATTATGTAGCCCAGGCTAGGCTGGCAGCCAAACCTCTGCTGGTTCAGCTTCCCCAGGACTAGGATTACAGGTGTATACTTCATCATAAACCAAGTGTTAGCTCAATATAAATGAACCTGGAATTATAATTAGAAAAAAAATCAGTATACTGTTTGGTGGTGGTATGTGGAAGCAATGTGACCTTGCCTTAGGCTGAGTCCAAGGTGAAAGCAGTCTTGGGTGGCTTGACCCCACTGATAGCCCAATGAGATAAGCATCTGTGATAAGACTGAGGGGAGCCATTTTGGGCCCCTGATTAAGGACAAGGGCAGGGGATCTGGCCGGGCTGTTGTTTTGCACAACAAGGACCGACCATCTATGGGGGATGGCGGTAAGTTTGGGCAGAAGTGGTGCTGCTTCCTTCTATAGGGACGGGGATGTGCGGGGTTCTCCAAGGGACTCGCCCCGTGGAACTGGTACCCAGAAAGTTTCATTCTTACTCGCCTTTATCTCCCCGCCCCCCATGGTTAGGATGGTAGGGTTGTAAGGAAGATACCCTTGTTTAATGAATTCATAATAAAGTTTAATTGTTAAGGAACCAGAGCCAACAGTGGTATTTTGTGGTTTGGGGTTCCAACATATCTTACCAATACTTAAGAATTTGTTCTCTAGTGAAATTTAATTGTTTTAGCAGGACTCACATTGACTCTATCGGAGTTATTTTCCCCATCTGCGTTGCAGACCTTCACAGTACACTGATAAAGATTTTCTTTTCTGTATTTTAAAAGTTTTGTTAGACTAGGGTTTTGAATGTCAATTATCTTGCTTAGTCCTCTACTTGTTTCTTAGGGATTGAAATCACAGACATGGACTTGATGTGCCAGGGTGAGTTGGGGATGGAGTTCCTGAGGAGAAGGGGAGGGGACTGCAATAAGGATGTAAAGCGAATAAATCAATACATTTTTTAAAAAAGAAAAAAAGAAAAAGAAAAGAAATCACAGACATGGTTCCTCTACTTTGTCTTCTCACCAAATTCCCCCATAACTTTTTGAAATTGTTTTTCTTTATCACATTCCTAACTTCAAAGTTGTTTTTGTTTTTCATAATTCTTACTTTAAATTGTCTTTATTAGCAGTTTTGGCATCTTTTGCATAGGTCCCAGAATTGATTCCTACACCCATATGACAATATACAACCTTGAATACCTCCAGTTCCATGGTTTCTGATGTCATCTTCTGACCTCCAAACATACTACACACACATTGCACACTTACATACATGCAGGCATAACACTCATACACACTAAAGTATATTTTTAAAATTTTAAATATTACCTTTATTTTGTTTTTTTTTTAATTAATTTATTCTTGTTACATCTCAATGGTTATCCCATCCCTTGTGTCCTCCCACTCTTCCCTCCCTCCCATTTTCCCATTATTCCCCTCCCCTATGACTGTTCCTGAGGGGGATTACCTCCCCATGTATATGCTCATAGGGTATCAAGTCTGTTCTCGGTAAACTGCTGTCCTTCCTCTGAGTGCCACCAGGTCTCCCCCTCCAGGGGACATGGTCAAATGTGAGGCACCAGAGTACATGAGAAAGTCATATCCCACTCTTCACTCAACTGTGGAGAATGTTCTGACCATTGGCTAGATCTGGGAAGGGGCTTAAAGTTTACCGCCTGTATTGTCCTTGGCTGGTGCCTTAGTTTGAGCGGGACCCCTGGGCCCAAATCTGCCCGTCATAATGTTCTTCTTGTAGGTTTCTAGGACCCTCTGGATCCTTCTACTTTGCTATTCTCCCATGCTTCTCTCATCTAGAGTCCCAATAGGACGTCCTCCCCTCTGTCCCAGTTTCCTGGTAAGTGGAGGCTTTTGAAATGGAATAACCTTAAATTATCTTGATTTGTACTCTCTTGAGAACGTTTAGTCATTTTCTAATCTTTACTTCATATATTTTCTGCATTCATTAAACTCTTTCATTTACTCAGAGATTTAGAGTCACTTTTCTTTTGTTTACAACTTACCAGTGCTCCTTTTTTTAGCCTATAATGTGTTTATATATAAACTAGTATATATATGCACACACATACATATATATGCATGTATATACACATATATATGTATATATACACTAGATGTTTAAAAACAATTTTTGAGATATTTGGGGATTATTGTGTTCTCTTTAAATTAATAATATCCCTGATACAGCTATATTCATAAAGTATCGATTTTAGATAATTTTCACCTTAATCAAAAATATAGATGAAGTGAAGCATTTGAGCATATTATTCAAGCAGAGAAATAAGAAATATATGAAGCCATAATCCCTTAGTGCATTATATGATATTTCTTTCATTTCTCCATTTAGTCTGTTTAAAATGCTTCATAATGGTGCTGTCTGAAGGTGGAAAGGAAGTACACACAAGTGGTAATGTAATGTAAATTATGTAAAATCAGATTAAAATGGAAGTCATAAATCTTCAGTACATGTTTTAAAAAGCACCTTCCCTTGGGCCACTGGAAATGAATCTGATTATTATTTTGAAATAAAATTTATGTTGCAAATAGCCTGTTATAAGTTCAAATGCTTTTTGCTAGAAAACGATCTTTCTTGTTCTCTTAAGGACACACAGACATGTATATGCACATATGTTGCGTACAGAGTGTTTACTTATGTGTATATAGCTGTCATTTGTCCAAAAAAAGATAGCTACTGGTATGGCCAATTATTTAGATCTTCATTTGAATAGATAGCCATCATCATTCTTGAATATAGAATATAAGATGACTTCCCCTGTCTTACTCTCTATGATCCTTCTTGCTATTAATTTACACATTAAAAGCACTGTAGGAAATTATGAATGAAAGATAAAATAGTATCTTTCAGGCATGCATATTGCCTACATTTTTGTCACCAATAACTCTCCCATAAACACGGGACTGTCTTCTCATTATGCAGACTGTCATGCTTCATTGAACCACATAATTTTACCTAATTAAAATAAGCATTATGTAGTTTCCTCTCCCACTCCTTTTTCTTCAGCTGGACAAATGCCAGTAATTATATTTAGAGTATCCTAAGTGGACAGCACATTAAATATTCATTTCGGTACTCCTCTGTGCAATCAGATGCAGCTCCTGCTGCTATTTTCGGAATTAATATCAATTTTATTTATAAGAACCCCCCAAATCAAAGTATACTTCTTAAAAGGCAGAATTAGTCAAGCTCATTAAAATGTTTATTATGCCCATGAAGTAGGTCTGTTTTTGTGCCTATCAAGCCTGTGTGAATCTTCCCAAACCTAGTTTCTAAATTGCCTCATTGTATACGCTAACGCAAGTTTTAATTCAGCAGCCAGCATTGTCTGTAAACATTTCTTCCTTATTTCTTGTCCTCATAAACAACTGTGTGAAAGCGATGAGGCCTCAGCCTTCCCAGTTTTTGTGTTAGAATGATATAGTAAGGCACCAATGATTGTCTTAAAAGACTTTCTTGGCTGATTCATTAGCAATGTCATTCATGTACAACCGGAACTGTTAACAGACTGCAGCCAGTCTCCGCTACAACTCAACAAATAGACTCACAGTTGTTGTGTGCTTTAAACACATGTAGTTTGCTAGGAGAGGAGAAAAGTTTCTCAGCAGAGTGTTCTGTGAGTTGCAAAAAAGCAAACATCTATAGCTCAGCATATGATCCCATGCCCGTCACTTGATCATGACCTTAGAAGATCTTAGGCATCTAGCCTAGGCAGTTAACAGGTAGACTACCCACATGAAAACTAATTTTATTCTAGCCGTTAAAGCTGGAAATATGGCTCAGCCATGGAGAACACTTGGTGCTCTTATAGATCACCTGGGTTCTGTATCCAGAACTGCTGCAGTGAGGCTCACAGCCACTGTGACTCCAGCTCCATGCCCTGTATGCTTCCTATCTCCCATTGGCACCCCATGCAAGTGATGCACATAAATTCACATAGGCATATCCACACATATACTTTAAAATTAGAATGTACAAATTAAGGATTATAGCAGCAAAGGGTTAATATCATGCTGAAACAAGGAGTTTTTTTTTTTTAATTGGGCTTACTATTTCACATTTCAACACCCTTTCTTTCATTTGTTCACTCCTATTAACAGTTCTTACCTTGTAACTGAGTTTCACTTTTAGATAGATTTAAAATCACACTGCATCCCATTTGCACAGATGGCTAGTCATACAGGAAACAGGCATGCATGATGCCAGAAGCCAAACTCTGAGTCAGTCTTTACCCGTAATGCAAGAGAAAGAATGCAACTGTGGTCCGCAGGAGTTCTTCACGTCCTCACATTAGTTTCGCAGGAGGGCATTGTCCTAGTTCTGTAGTGAATGACAAGAACTATTACTTGGTAGATACCATATTCTGTGGTATCTTGTCATATCACTATTTGACTGTTAAAACTTGTCTTTTATAAAGTTTTCAGAAGCAACATACTATAACTTCCTCACTCACAGTGTTCATATTACATGGCAATTATTTCCAACATAGTAATACTTGGAGAACAAATTACCTGTACAAAGCAAGATAACTAGTGCTACCATTTTCACACCCTGATGTAAATCGGACTTTAATGGAAGTTTTGAATCTTTCCCAGAATATTCAATATTCTGATAACACTTCTTTGCTGTGTTTGATTTAGATGCTGCCAATGGCATGATGCAGGGTCATTTACTTTATGCTTCATTTGCTGAATAAAGTTGCAAAAGTTGTTTTTGAAATGACAAATATTGCTTAAATTTATTACAATTTGCTATAGAAAAACTTATTTTTTTAACAATGATAAATTAATTTCCTGTTAACAGGTAGTGCTCTCTTAAGTATGTAATTGTCAATTTACCACTGCTAAACCTTATTTCTTGTAATTTTAGCTAATTTTACAAATATTTTCCAACCATGGCATACATCACTAGAAAAAGAAAATAAAACCAACCAACCAACCAACCAACAGGAGATTAGAAAAGTGACAAAATTAGCCATGGTCTAGAAGAGTTATACAACTTTTACATAACACAGGATGTGTAGAATAACACAAGGAACTGAAGCTTCCAAAGAAAATGGATTTCAGTTTTTAAAAAATGTTTACTTACGTGTTTGTATGTATGGAGTATGGTCATGTGAGTGAAATGAGGCCAAAGGTGTGGGATACTCCTGATGTAGGCATACAGGGGACTGACTGTAAGCAGCATAATATGAATGCTGGGAATTGAACTCAGAGTGATGTGTATTTTTAACCACTGAGCCATCTCCCCAACCTCTTAATTAAATTCTTAACCAAGAAAAAAAAAAAAAACAAGTTCGTAATATCAACTCTGAAATTATCCACAGTACATTTCAAAAGCATAAGCCAAGAGGCCCAGGAAAATGCTAGCTAAAGTTATATTATGGCAAATCTGTTTGTTGTTTGTTTTTGTTTGTGTAAGAAATATCTTTTGGAGTTGGAAATGAGAAAAGAAGTGATGGGAAACCTTTCCTCCACATTTGAAACTAATAGAGCAATGGCTTTGTGTGTAGAGAGTAGATAAAATGATTGACAGGCAGCTTGAAGGGGGAGGGGGATGGGCCTAAAGCTTCACAACGCGCTAAAGCAGACATCATTTCATCTAATCCTTTTTGTATGAACATATTAGACTTGACTGCCTGCCACAGATGATCGTGTTATGTGGTAGTGTTGAGATCAAATATTAGGGACACGCTACTTGTGTTTTAGGAGAAAGGAGCGACTTCTTAGCACAGTATGTAAGCAGTAAGGCTGTGGTAAAACAAAAATACCGAAGAGACAAAGAGCTGACCCACATGTGCCAGCTTCCCTTCCCGCTGTAACAAAGGCAGGTCCTCACCATTGGCTCATGGATATACCAGTTCTGAAAGTAGTCTCCCTGGAGTACAAGATGGATAAGGCAAAGCCTTTTCTGAAAATCCTACAGGAGGATTATGGCTTTGTCTCTTCCAGATTTTAGGAGCCATTGTTAATGTGGTACATCCTGGCCTCTTGGCCCCATCTTTGAAATCAGAAAATCGGGGCCTTGTTTTCTTCAACCCATCCTCTTTGGTCCTCTCCTGTCTACTTTCTTTTTTCATTTATTACATCCCATGGTTACATGGGCATATATTCACATGTCAAAAAGCTTCCTATTATAAAATTATTGATAATTTGCTATTTTTTCTATGCCTTTAAATTTCTCCTGAATGGAAATATACCCTATCTAGGGTAAGGGCTCTACTGCTCCCATATTCCAACCCTTAGAATACTGGGGGATTCCATGTGACATGAGTCTAACCTGACCTTTCAGGCCACAGGGACTTTCTCAAGACACAGTCTGAGATTCTCAGAATTGAGATCCATTTTTCTACTTACCTTGCACATTGAGAGGAAGAAAAATTCAGAGAAGGCTCTGTGCCAAGCACATCATCCAGGTCTTGCCTGCAGTGGCCAGTCATGGACGGCAGGGTAGACCACAGGCCAGCATGCAGCAGGTGACCTACAGGCAGAAGGCAATTGGTCCCTGGGGAGAATCAAAGTCCTTTGCCTGTAAGTCATCTGTGCACATTCCTAATTTATTGTGAAGTAAAGGGGACATAGTTTACCTTTTGTCTTATTTTAGGTCTCACAGAGTACTGTAATTCAACCCACTGATGTTTGATTCACCTATAAGGCCTTCTAAATAAATGGTTTTTTTTTCTGAAATTAATCTTGCTCTTTTATCTTTATCTAGCTAAGTAATATTATTATCATCTATATCTACTGTAAAACTGTGTTTAGACACTAGGGCTGTGGAGTAGAGAAGGATGAAAAAGAAAGCACAGTCTTGAGTTGAGGAAAACATGGATTTCTTCTTGATTCAACTGCATCATGTAAAGGGAGTTAAGACATCTCTGGTATGTTCCTGTCTCCTTTGCCGTGTGTCAGTGGGGCTGTGGGACTTCTAGTGATGCATGAATTAGCCTTCAATAGTTGTGTAGCAAAAGGAAAATAGGCTCCATATAACCCAAGTGCTCTACTCAGGACCATATACCCAAGAGGTATAAACGCAGTAATTATGCCGTCACATGGATAAGGATGCTAATCAGCAATGAGTACTGAAGCCAAAAGATATAAACAATTCAGATACCTTAATGAGGAGCAACATCAGGTCTCTGCGAGGGACACTATGTGGACATAAGAAGGGGTGAAGTCCTGCTAGGTCCTGTGGCATGGAAGAATATTGAAGCCGGATAAAGGAAAAGATTCAGGAGCTAAGCAGCTGTTCTGATTCAATTCTTATTGTGATTGACGGGGACAAAGTGGTTGTTTATGTGTGGAGGTGGGAAATAAGAGTAATCGGCAGAGGATGAGGTAATCAAACCATTCTAAAACCGGCTGTGATGATGGTTGCTGCTAAAACCCTTAAACCATTTGGTTAATCTACTTAAATGGTTTGACCATATGGTATGTAAGTGATATCATTATGAAACAATTGCAATTAAAAATCCAACACCTATATGCATGTATAGAAAAACTCTTGGCAGACATGAAATGAAAGCATTAATATAAAATTGGCTGAGGAGCACAATCACTGTTTCTTTCTACCCATGTTATAGCTTCCGGGTGGGTTTCCAGGCTTTCAACAGTATTCATACGGTACTTTCTGCATAAGAACAAGTAGTTTGTGTGTGTGATGCATGTGCTGGTGTGTACAGACACGTATGCAGGTGCAGACATGCACGCACACAGATGGGGAGGCTAGAGAGGAATATCGGGCGTCTTCCTCTAGTACATTTCACCTTGGTTTTTGAAGGAGTGTCTTTCATTGAGCCTGAAGATCGCCTGTTCAGCTAGGAATCCTGCTCATGAGGCTGGAGGTCGGCCTGTCTCTGTGATCCTCATCCCAGCTCAGTCTACCAAAGCTGCATTTGCAGCAGGCTTGAAGATACCTGAAAATTTATGTGAATTATGAGATTTGAAATTGGGTATTTTTTTCTTTCACATAAAATGTTCTTATCTAAAGAGTCATCTCCCAAACTCCTAAAACAAGCGCCTCTCCCATTCTGAGAACTAGGGGACAGGGATGCGGGGAAGAGGGATGGAGATTAGGACCAGGAGGAGGTGAGCGAAGGGGCTACGATCAAGATGTAAAGTGAATAAATTCATTTTAAAAATTAGAACATATTTTATATTTTCATATTGTATTTTATCCTGTTTTTAGGTCTCATAATCCATTCTTAAATCAAATTTAAAAGGAAATAAAGCTGTTTTCATGGAACAAGAAAAGGAAACAAGCCTTTTGTTACTCATGGGTGTGAAAAGCGATGAAGTAACGCTGCTACAGCTGTATTCTGCAGGAACTCTCCTGAGGATGTGTTTCTTAAGAAATACTACATTATCTAATGATCTTATCTTTGGCAGTTTGTAGTACTTTCCTTATCAGTACATAAGGATCGGACATATCTTTTGCTCTAGCATTTGTCAAAAACTACATCCAGAAATTTCTCATTGTGTGAAAATTTAAAAAAATGTATTGTAAATATGTTTCCTGATATGTTTGTTTATGTTTTCCTTCCTTTAACAGGCATCCTAGCTAGGTGAAACTGCACCCCTCTGGGTCCTAACTTTGCACCATCTAATATTGCTATTAATAGCTGCATGATGGCTTATGCTAGTATGCTGAAGATGAGTTTACACTCACCCTAGCTGTTGGGAATAGACATGAAGAAAAAACTAGGCTAAAGCATTGGACTAAAGGGTTAGGATATGCCGAAAAGCCTGGGTCCCGTCTTTGTGTTACGTAAAACTCAACTTGGTGGTGCATGTCAAAATAACCACAGCACTTGGGATTTAGTGGCTATAGGAGTTCAAAGTCATCCCTACCTATATTATGAGTTTGAAGCCATCCTAAGTTACATGAGAACTTTCCTCCAAAAATAAAAGAAAGAATTGATTTTTACAGTATTGAATTTTCATGTTAGAAATATGGACATAATGACAGTGTTAAATTACTCAACTTAAGGATTAATGTGTTATTTATCCAAGGGAAAGATTTTACATTATGTGCTGTCATTGTATTATTATTATTATAAGGAATGGTGGTCTTTTAATTATTCATTTATTTTTATAGCCAGTTTGGTTTATTACCCTTATTTTATAGAAATTATATATAAAAATTTATAATAGTCTTGATACAATCTTAGGATTTTCTAAACTAATTCCTATGAAAGCTAATTAGTTTTCAAATATAGAAACATCTAAAATTAATCGCTGCCACAATTACTATATTTCTGACCTCAATATCAATGAACAAAAGTGAAGAAGGTGGAATTGTCAGTAATACTCTTGGCTAACTCAAACTAATGCCTTTTAAATAAGTCAGTATTTTGTTTGTCCACAGCAGATGGATACCATGGAAAGTAAAGGTGGATGAATGGATGCTTAGATCACTTGGGGTTGGAGCAGACTTTCAAAAAGTACAAAAAGTTCATGTATATGATGCAAGGAAGTACAGTAGAAAGCCACAGATAATAGTGGCTCTTTTGTCCCTACCACACGAATAAAGACCATCTAAGTCCATCTTTAGAGACCAGAGCTGGAGCTCACATCCATGCAAATAATGAGGGCATGCCTATGCAGCAGCAGTGCTTGCATACTACTAAGCCTTTCCAGTCACTTTAACTTGTCTCTTTATCACCTTCACATTTTGATTGTGCTGATGAGAAGCACTTTCCATTAAGAAGTTCATAAAGTTACTGATCACGTGGGCACCTAGCAGATAGCATATATATAATATATATATATATAATATTTAACATATGAGTTTTCTTTTGTATCTTTTAAAAGACACATGTTCAATTTATCTAATCATTTTCATAAATATCAATTTACATACACTTAAACTCATTTTCTCCATATTGACCCAGGCATCAAACAATTCTAAGCATTTTGATGAACCTACTGTCCTAAGTTCTTCAACAATAAAAGAAGGACCTTGCTTACTGTTAACAGGTGGAATGAGGACCCATTTCTGCCGAAAAAAGTAGTTGATCATTGACATCTAGAAAGAGATAAATGCATGATTTGACATGAGAGAATGTGAGTAGGAGTTTGCCTATGGGATGCTACAATATTTTCGGAAGTAGTAACTAAGGAACTAGGGTCTGAGTGGAGATGTGATGGGAGTCAGGAGTTGAGCACTAAACAGCATGTGACCTTTAGCCATCAGCCCTTTGAGTCAGGGAGATCATTATCCAGAAAGGCAGCTGGATAGAATCTGTATTTTATTAAGAGAGTTCTGGCAGTTGCATGTAGAGTATAAAAAGCAATAGATTTTATCTGGGGAAAACCCTTGGCAAGTAATTGAAACAGTTCATGTGAGAGATGATAATCACCTGGTCCTGGGTGATGGCTCTAGGGATAAAATATGGGTAGGAACTGAGAGTCAATGTAAGTCAACGATCTCTGGAATGTGTTAGCAGAACCTCATGGACCAAGACAGCATGAGAGCTAGGAAGACTTATATTAAGAAGGTTCACACAGTAGAAGACTAGAGGGAAAATTAAGACAAGATCAACATAGCAGACACCACAGACTGGGGCAAGAAATCTGTGGAAGTGCAGAGCATACTGAGTTGGGACTGTGAATGGAATGGATCAGAGACTTTAACTCTAATGAGGATTACCTAGGATGAGAAGAAGTAAGGTTCTGGACACAAGCACTAAATCTTTCTAGAGTTAACAACTAAAAAGATCATCAGGAAGGTTTAAAATAATGAGAAAGAACTGAAATTTATGTTAGCCCTTTCTCCCTAGCTTATTAATTAAGTACTTTTAAAAATATTTATGGAAGAAACCCAAAGAAAGTATTATAATTCTCTGGGTTAATATCATTAATTCTAATAGAGATAATTTATAATAACAGAAAAGCTTTGTGTTTGTATTTTAACTTATATAAGTAATATCTCATTATTTGCAAACTGACTTGGTATGAGACATTATACTAAGGGTTCCACGTATGTTGATTCCTTCATATAGTGCAATAACCCATCACCAAATATTATCCAAATGATTCTAGTTTGTAAGTAAAGGGTCTGTGATTGAGTTCTTAATCTCAGATAACAGAAGGTTTATCAGAGTATAGGTTGAAACCCAGTATGGTGGCTTCAGAATCTATTCTTCCCAAAATGGCAGACACATGCCTCTCAAGAAGCAAACATTGTGCTTTTTTTTAAATTGTGAAAATAGATAATAATATACATAGTTATTCAAATAGTCTATAGAGTTTTAGAAGTCAAAACCTGGGCTTCAGTGGCCCCTGCATGTAAAGTCAGTCATTTACTGACCACAGAGACAAGTCTTCATAACAGGCAGTAAAGGAAGAATTAGGTAACGTAACTACATCTGACAGAGAAACATAGATGCGGGTCCAGTATCACTACGTCTATCTTTGTGGTAGTGACATGAGGTTAGGATTAAATAAAGGACAAGAGGTATGCATCACTAAGCAGTGCTGGTCAGGGTGTTTTTCAAACCACCATTGAGCTGTTATTGCTTCTTCTCTAATCTTCCCTGTAATGTTGTCTGATAATGTTGCCAACACAATATGAGATCTTTTTCTATAAGTGAAACTATAGAATTGACAGGAAAAGTTCAATTCCCTGGGCGACTATTGCCTTAATAGTCCGATGTTTGAGGAGAGGGATATGTCTCATTGTTTAGAACATCTCTCCTTGGGTTGGGGCACTAACAAGGATGACTTACATTGTCCCTATGGAATTCACACATAGTTTTGCTTGATTTTTCTCTTTCAGGAGAGCATTGACTCACCCCAATTTCCATTAAAGACATTTTCTTTCCACTTTGTTGCTGAAAGATCAATAGAAGGGATCATCCCTAATGTCCTTCTTATTCCTCACTTCCACAACTATTGTCTGTTTTCTCCATCAGTTTTCATTTCACCCTAATGGCTAGATGCTGCTGGTCAATTCACTGTGAAGCACAGCTGAAAGCATCACGTTTTACATTTACAGAAGTATGGCCCTTGACCCCTGCTTAGAAACTCGGCAAAGCTTTACTGAGATCCAGTGCTTACTCTGCTTCTGTAGGCTCTAAAATACCTAACAGGACACATTCTTGACATGAGGAAGCAGTCTTTTAGTAATGGTATCCTCTTTGCTATAATACTAGGTAAATGACAGAGATTCAAAAGGAAGGCATCATATGGTAAATGGAAATGGCTTAAAATAGCTAAATCCTACTGAAATGGAAACTAATGCCACCAATGATAACCAGATCTAGGAAACTGATTGAGCAATTGAGATGTTAAGAAAATAAATTTCTTTTGGAGATAAGCATGCTGAGTTAAAAAAAAAAAAAAAAAAAAAAAGGCCCCTGGTGTCTACATTAGAGCATCTGTGTGGTACCTATTTCGTCTAAGAGTTTTTCAACTTTGCAAGTGCTTATTCAGTTTTCATAAAGCCACAGACAGCATTTCACCCCTTACATGGATTTCCTGTAGATGGAAGAGATATCTTTGATTATTGGGTTTAGGCACAATGGATACTTATAATTATGAGGAATGTATAATTCACCTCAAACGCCAATCCCCTTGAGATGGCTTCTCCATCTTTATCATCTTGCCACACCGTATGTCATTAACAAGTGTGCTCTCTGTGACTTCTCTTTAAAAGGGTAACTATTTAGCCCTCTTCTTTCTTCTTGAAAATTGCATCTCAACAATAAAGATGTTAACTGATAGAGTGTGTTTCTTAAGTTTTACAAAACCCAGAATATCTGGTCATCTTTAGATAACACTGGGAAATATAAAAACCCTATTTTTCTATCATCAATTATCATAAAGCATACTCCAAGTCTTAACAACAGAAGGTGATATTTAACTAGTCATAGGAGTTCAAGATGGATGGCAATGTCCCAGTAGTGTAGCCAAAAGAAGAGACACACCCTACAGACCCAGGGTAGCACAGAGTAAGCTTCTTGCTTGTTACACTTATCTCATCATTATGAAGGCCCATTCATGTATTTCTATTCTCTAAGACCATCACCTTATGATGTTTTCCTCATGAAGAAAGGTTTCCTGGATGTTAGTTTCTGCAATATGAGCAGATGGACTTGGTCTGGCAACAATAATTCTGGTCTATTAAGAGTTTATATAAAAATCTTTCTTGTTTTTTCGTATGGAGTTATGTCTCTGATTCATGACAAGCAAAACTTGAATAAAAATATTTTAGAGGGAAGGAGTCTTTGTCCACTAAATTTGAGAACTTGTGAGAAAAATGTATGTACATCCACTGCAACATGTAAAAGCCACAGGAATGTGGCAATAATGGTTGACTTGTTTCCCCATCATGTTCATAAATATAAATTCTGTTTCATGTCACAAGCATCTTACCAAATACTTTCCTTATAAGCCCTATGAGCATATACAGGGGGAGGAAATCCCCCTCAGGAACAGTCATAGGGGAGGGGAATAAGGGGAAAAGGGGGGGTGAGGGAAGAATGGGAGGATACAAGGGATGGGATAACCATTGAGATGTAACAAGAATAAATTAATAAAAAAAGCACCTAAACTTATGTATTTCAATTACACCCTGAAATGCTTTTCTGTACATTATTTTTTCTTCTTTTTACTTGAGATATTAAAGTTCCTCTTGGTGAAGATGGAAGGAACTTCCATTGCTCACTTAACTAATTGGCCAATGAAAATCTCTTCCATGGATGGGTTTTAATATAACTTATTATTTTTCAAAGTTCTACAGCAGAGACCACATAGAGGACTGACTGATATAGCGAGCAAATATGAAAGTATGTCACTGCCATAAAGTAAAGTAAATAAAACAGTGGAAAAAATAAAAAGACCTTCTAAATTTGAGTCCCAAGTGTAGAATACAATTATTCTTTTAGTTTACATAACTAACATTAAATAAAATACTCTAATATCTGCAGTTGCCTGATTTGGTTATATAATTGATTTAACATTCATTGTCATTTGTAGTGGAAATATTCCACAAACATGGGGCTATTTCACTTGGCGCATGAGCATCTTATTTGATATCCTAATTATAACTCAGGAATTGTAGCTGACATGTTTTTTGAAAAATGTCCTGAATTATAAATAATGTTGGCTTTAAATTAGACCAAGCTACTTGAAAAAGTCCTCATCACTATAGAATTATACATGCACGTGTATTCAATCTACCTTGTAGTAACTGTAAATACTTTTAAAATTCTACGTTTACACTAAGATATTTATCAAATAACCCTAGGTATTATAATTTCTTTAGATAAAATCATATGTACTGAATAACATAAATAACATTAAATTATTCTCTCTACCACAATTACGATTAACATCAGAACATTCATAATATACAATGTTTTATGCAAATTTATTGATTTTGTTCTTGGTGTTTGGGACTTAACCCAAACTCCTGTGCTTGTTAGGCGTGTGCCCTACCAGGGAACTAAATTCCCAAGTCATTATGCAAATTAGCTCAGGAATTTAAGTTCTTGACTTCTTTTTCTAATTATATATAATCCTATTAACTATACCAGCAGTACAATGTAGTAATTGTTGATAAAATACTTACCAAAATTTTAATTTGACTCACAGAGTAGGTGAGGAAACAAAGGTTTATGGAATAATCCATATAGTCATGACATTTTAAACAATATTTTTCTAAAACCATTTTGTGTTATTGTAAGACATACCATTTGACTACTGGATGGGAACAGTTTGCAAACTCCTCATGACATGAAAATAGCTGATGACTTCTTGAGCAGGATCCAGACCATAGTAGCTCAGTGCATATTAGCCAGACCTGACAATGGTATTTTATGAAATCAAAGGCCTGCTGGACAAAGGATGCAATTAATAGAAAGGGTTAATAGAAAGCCTATAGAACAAAGGAAAACATCTGCTAACTATTTATTTACAGAGAATAAATATACAGAATATACAAAAAACTCAAAAACATTTAACACCAAAAGAACAAGTTAAAAAAAAATTTTTGTGAACAAATTGAACTGACACTTCTCTTAAGCATAAATGGCCTGTGATATTTATTTCAGGAAACTACAAATCAAAACCACATTGAGACCTTATCTAATCCTGTTAAGAATTGTCCAGGGCTTAAAAATCTGTACTAATCTTGTAGAGAACTGGAATTCAGTTCCCAATATCTACTTCATCCAGATCACAACTGTCTCTACACCAGCTCTAGGATGATCTAAAGCTTTCCAAATTCACTATACTGAAGGCACAACTGTAATACAAGAACAATAAAAGCAGTTCTTAAAGGAGAATGGTTAGAATCCAGAAAAAACATCTTGGCAAGGGTGTGTAGAAAAGAAATCAGCGTACATTGAATATAAGCCAGTACAGCCAAAAGGGAAATCAGGTTATAAGTTTCCTCCCAAATTAAAATGAGGGTTATAATATGATTTAGTTGTAATCTTCCTTAGCATATTACCAAGTGAGTGAAAGTCAGTGAACAGTAGAGACACCTGCATACAACTGCTGACTGTGCTCCAAACAGATGAGAGCCTGTCGCTTGTCGAACAAAGACATCGTGGCACTGAGCATTATACAGTTATATGGAAAACAGAGCGATGTCAGTTATAAAACAGTGAGAGGAGACAAATATTATAATGTTCAGTGAAGTAAGACAGGCATGGAAGCGGAGGGGCGGAGGCCAGGGTTTGCATGAAGGGCACTGTGATCAGATAAATGACATGGACGTCGCAGATCATCATATTAAAGTCAGTTACTCTGTATACCTAATATGTGGTAACCAAAATCTTTCATTCGGAGTATGTACTTTATGATGAAAAATTACAAAATATAGCCATAAATTTTGTCCACAGTTGAAATCAGTGAACTCTACCGAAGGCGTAGTTTCTGGGTTTTGTCCTTGTTGTCTGACACTGTTGTGACATAGCCATACTACAGGGTTAACCTGGGGTTTCTTTTGTTTTATTTTTTGAGACATATTTTTCTTTGTTGGTGAGGCACATATGGTTCTTTCTGTTTATCTCAGCATGATCTTAATCTTAAAAGTCTCTTCCTTCCACCTCGGGAGTGCCGAAATAACAAACATAAGCATCTATGCTTTGCTCAAGAGTGAATTTTCTTCCTTGTGATTCTTGCTTTGGATGTAGACAACTTTATGATTCCCAGAATGCCTAAGCAACTATTTTGAGCTTATTAAAATATATTAGTTGCCATTCTGATTTAGATGCACAAAGGTAATAAATTCTAAAATTTTTGTATAATTCTAAAAGTATACAAAAATACAGAAATTTTAAAAATATTACATGCGTCACATCCACTGATGTGCTTCAGGGAAAGTTCCCAATCCAGATTCCGCCACTGATCCACTTTTTACCACTAATGATTTAGCTCATAGAAATAACTAAGGTAGAAGATTGGAATTTAACATTCATTTTCTACCACCAGGAAGTTTTAATCCAGAAAGTCTCTAACGTACTGCTTCACAATCTCTACTATATTTATTAACCACACCTCAGAAAAAGAGTAATTAAATAGCCCTTTGGGTGACTGTGGACTACAGTTGTCCCATTCTTTTCTGCAAGTTTTAATGTTACAAAAACGTGACTATCCCAGAGCCACTGTGGCGCACACCTGTAATCCCAGCACTCTGGAGACAAAATTAGGCAAATCTCCGTAAGTTTGAGTCCAGCCTGGTCTACAAAATGAGTCCAGGACAGACAGGACTACACCGAGAAAGCCTTTCTTGAAAAAACAAGGAAAAGTTATAAATATATGCCTATCTCCAGAAAATGTTGGCTTTGCTTTATTGTAGCTGAAATTATACTCCCCAATACCATAGGTTTAAAAGCATCATTTTTAAATGAACATTTCTTCTTGTTGCCACACCCCTTAAATTCACACCAAGCTGGACCTGTTTCCTTTTGTACTTGCTTGATGATAAATTTTAATAGTAAATATGAAAAGAAACTACTTTAAAATTTACAATGTGAGTAAGAACGTCTGTGCACACACATCTACAAACACACGTTCTTCAGAATGGAGAACTTTATAAACAATCAGGTACTTTAACTCCATGTTGTGTGAACTTCAGCTTCATCCATGAATCCTGCCCTATAATTCTTTCCTCTACCCATTGTACCAGAAAGACAAGTTGCGGAGGCTCAGTGTGATTTCATGAGGTAGCACAGTGTGCTTTGCGCAAGGGAATGTGCGATGCCAGGAAGAGCTCTGACTTACCTACACTCTGTTTCTTTCACTTACACTTTTGTCTCTGTGTTGTGAAATCGAAAGCATACATTCATATTTTGATTCCAAAGTGTTTTCCTCATCCCCAATTTTTTTCATTCTATTTTTGTTTCATTTTTTGACAACTTCTGGCCACTACATGTTCCAATATGTTTTCTTGCTTCTGAGTAAAAGAAAATTTAGTATTGCATAACAGAAAGGTCTCTGGTCCTGTACAAAATATGTCATCTGAGTGTTCTTATATGTAATAATTTTCTTAGTTATTAATTTCTTTTTGCAAGAAAATGGGGATTAAAATGCTCATAATGCAAAGCTGAAGAAGAAATAGACAGAGACTTCTGTCTGATACCCAGGACATCATAAATGTCAAATACAGATTTTAGGACAGGAGCACTGACAACATGAACTGCTGCCCACTTTCACACAGTGGCTTAGATTATTGTACATGAGAACTATCTTAATAAGAAATGATAAATCAAGGCTGAACATCCTGGAGCCTGCACAAACCCTGTAACATTTTCTAACTGCAGAGATCAAAGGTACCATGCGATCTGACTTGTGTCAAACTTTTTATGCTGAATTTGTTGGATTATTTCATTGGGTTTTGTGTTTGTTTTGAGGAAAACACACACACACACACACACACACACACACACACACACACACACACACACCAGCTCTCTGCAAGATAACCAATGAAAATACTATCTGATTTTTCAGCCATGGAGTACAATTTACTTTTGAATATGAAACAGCCTGATGATGTTCTGAGTCTGAGAAGTCATCACGATGGGAACTGTTGATCTTTGCCACCTGGGCATCTCTGAAATGTGCATAGTTCTAAGATCCTCCCCCACATCTCTATCTTGTCCCTGCTCAGCAGCAAAGCATATGCCCCTCGGGTGTTGCGGAATGAGGCAGTGGAACACAAAGCAGAAAGTATCCAGGGAAAATTATCCTGATAGCATAGGGTCGAGTGTGGAGAACCTGGAATCCTGGTGTGGTATCATTCCTTCCATCACGCAGTGTACAGGAATTCAGCAGAAGGCGACAGCAAGGACTGAAGAACTATTGACAAGTGAGAATACAAAGGATAACACTCTAAATAACGTTTACAGCGCTTCGTCTTCCACTGGATGTGTTTTGCTATCACGCAGACTGAATTGCTGCTTGTAGTTTGTTGAGTGTCCATGTAAAGCCTTTTGTAGCTGAAGTGGCAAAGAGACGCCCTCATCCATGCTGTTTGGAAGCCTGTATATTCACAGAGAGAACAACTAACGCAGCAGACCTCATTTCCCTTTTGGGTAGTCTACCACCATGTCTGCTTCTCCAGCAGTTTCTCTTGAACATTCCACAGTTTTGAGTGTTTAAAAATGAAAAGCAGTCTAATGATGAAATAAAATAGTGATTTTTATACTTCCTTTGAATGTTATATGGAAGAAACTTTGTTTTATAAACAACTGATTGCACCAAGTACAAGCACACATACATGTGTTCATAAACATTTACAACACACCTATATGCATACACATACTTACATATATACTAAACACATGTACATACATAAATACGTAACATGTACACTTTTTTATCTCTGTCTCTCATACACACATGTACACACACACACACACACATACATATATATAGAAGGCTAATAAGACTGTGACACACTGTGGTCATTATTAGCCTTTATATTATACATTATATAAATATGTATATATTTGTGTAAGGTACATATTTGTAGTTACTGGACAAGTAAGTTTTCTAGGCATGTCAATCTTTAAATTTTGAGTAAAGTAGAAGTACAAGTAAAAAGGACAACCCTCAAGTGGAATGTTCCATCTGGAGTTACCCAAGTTGGGCGCTGTACATCCATGTGGGTTTTGCAGCACACCCTAAAGGCAGTGCTGTGGTGCCAGGCTGGAGGCAGGCTGCTCTTCCACCGACAGCTGCTGTCATGTGGCAAAGCCAGGCCTCACCACTCAGGAAATGTTCCAATAACAATAAACGGATGACTAACTTACAGAGGTGGTGTATGCTTTGCCTTCAGTAATAACTGTTCTCCACCTGGAGCTTGCTCAAGGATGAGGCTCCGGTAGGGAAAGGAGCCACTACAAATCCACATCTTTTCCCCCACCTAACATGTCTACACGTAGCTCAAAGCAGCAGGGTATCAGGGGGAAGATGAAGATTGCATCCATGTTCCGGGAAGGCCTCCACATTGCTCGAGCTATCACTCCAGATTAAGGAGTGCTCTGCCTTCCCGTGTGAGCTACAGCACGGTAGCACACTGTGTGGAGTGCTTTGAAGTCCCACTTGGCTCGTGGAACCTTGCCACTTAAGACATATTTTCACCATAAAACAGTGTAGTAAGTTTCTGGGACGAGAGGGTAAAGAGCTCTCTCAGCAAGTAAAGCTTTCCCTACCCTACAGTGGCCAGTGAAAGGCATCTATGGGCTGATCCATATTTAAAATGAAGCACTCAAAAAAAAAAAATCTGTGGTGACTTACTTTTATCTTAGTAAATGTGTTTAGGAAGATCCATAGGGCGTGGACTCCAGAAGCCCATATAGATTGTTGTGTTGCTGGACATAAGCATGTGTGCTTTTCTCTGTACATATGTTTGACTTCTTATTAAATGACAATTGAAAAATTAAACATAATGAAAGATCAAAATTACAAAAGGAAAGTTTTCTTCTCAACTGATTTGAACATGTCCAAAAGAATTTGTCCTTCAGCATGTCATATTTTAGCCTAAACTGGAGCTGTGATGTTACAGGTATTTTTTTTAATGTTACTTTCAATGTTACTGCCTAAACAGGAAAACTAAGATTGATATTCAGGTGTTAAATATTTAACCCGTAACCACTGACTCACTCTACGGAAAATATAAAGCATTCAAATCTAGAAAACAATTCAGAGCAATAGGAAGGTTTATTAGCAGCTATCTGGATATGCCGTGTGAGTGAGATTCAAGGAAGACACTTATTTTGTTTTAATTCCCCGAATTACCAGGAAGTAATCAGCACAGACCTTCCCAGCTAATAGAAACACCAAGTGATCCTACCCATTCCATCCCACAGGCAGCCTGTAGCTTCACAAATACTGAGATAGCAAGTCAAGGGGAAAACAGGCCCATCATGGCTTGTGATCGTTCCCTGTATACAGCGTGCACTACCTTTTAATATGTACAAAGGCTTCTCTGCCCTCACATTCTGAAGAAGAGTTAAGGTCTTGTCACTGTGAATGTTTTATTTTCAGTGCATAAGACTGGATTCTCTTTTTTCATTAATAATACTTGGCCAGTTGTATGTGAAATGACATGAAGGTCACGTTAAGAAATGTTTGCTTCGGCGAGTCCCTTCCAAATGCCAACGAAGCCAGGGTTTTTCATACAGTGTTTCGACATGTCTCTACTTAGCTCACGGCTGCGCATCACCTGTGGTCCCATTACAACATCTGATGGATGACGGGCTAAGCCTTTTGTAAAGGCTTGCGGGCATATGGAGTAAACCTCGATCCTTAATAACCACAGAGTGTGTCTGAGCTGGTGCTCCTTATCCGCTCCGCTTATCTTATGTGGCATCAGCAAAAACCTTATGCTGAAGTAACTGCCTGCAGTAAGGTTCACTCTCCAGTGGGAGGGACCAGAGAGCTAGCGCTGACAGTTACCACAGGATTGTTCTTTTTCAATAAATAATAAATCCAATTACCTTGAAATAATCTTCAAATGGAAAAATTACATTGAAAATAAAAGGAGAGACAAAAAATAATGTATAAAGATGCAGAAACTGAAGACGATTGGACGTTTCCTGTTGCTGGTGCTGCCCTGGCATTATTGAATGTCTCCATTTACTTTAATTGGCAGGAGGGCCATAATTCCAGACCACATTCTTTCCCCCTTCTGCTCCACCTCAGTCTGTGGAACACACCACCTGAAATTAAGAAAGGCTGGACACTGGGTCTTCATGTAGAGTCTACAACCATAATTCACACAATTCTCCTACCAAGCACAGGCTTATTGTGAACTTAAATCAATCAGTCCAACAATGCATGTTACAAACTCGACTGGGTAGTTTCATTGGTGTGCATTTGTCAGACTTAATATAATATTTGTAGTGCATTAATCACAATTGCTGCCTTCTTGCAGTCATAAAGACTGAAAGGAAAAAAACAACTTTTGTTTCTTTAAATAGTTGAGTTATATTGTCTAAACATAGTTGGGAACATTTTACAATAATATTTAAGGCATGATTTCATAAGGATTCAACAACATTTTAAAAGTATTTATTTGCTTTCTAAATAGTACGATAGATCATATCACGTACAAAAAGGCCAATCCCTGAACCTCTTATTTAAGAACTCGATAATATACAAGTGAATATCATTTTAAGCTATTTTTATCACTTAAATGTTAATTAAATATTTAAAATATGAGCATACTTGTGGAATAAGTCCAGTGTATTGATTCCTTCTTAACCAAAGCATTTTCAAAAAGAGGAAAAGGCTAGGATAGTTTTCATAAAGACAGGCTGTACTGAGAAAAGACCAATCAGCCAGTCAAACCCCATGTAATTGACAAGTGGCTGCCTTGACATAGAGAGCACTTAACCATGTAGGATTTTGGCTCACAAAGTCACTTGTATGAGTGCTCAACAGATGCTCACATACTTTATAGTAAATCAAGGTTCTGAAACATTAACTATGAAATTAATTTAAAATATGTATCTCCATGATGAAATATAGAAAATAATACTTTAAATATTTCCCATGCATACTGGCATGATGACCGCCTGTAATGGAAGCATTGAAAAAGTAGAGGCAGGAGAATCAACTTTTCAAAGTCTGCCTTAGATTCATGTCTACATAGTGAATTTGAGGACAGCCTGGACTAAATAAAATCCTGTCACAAAATGCCAAACCCAAAATCTATACATGCACTTTAATGGAAAAGAGTCTGCTGGATTGTCATTCTAATCACTAACCTTCCATCAACTTAGGACCATGTTTTCCTCTGCTGTCAGGAAAGCCCTTTTCCTCCTCTTTCCTTCTTTCTTCCCTCCTTCTTCTCTCCTCACTTTCTTTCTCTCCCTCACCTCTACTCTTCTGGATCAGTCTTCCTACCCTCTAATTGCTCTCTCTCTTCCCCTTAATGCTCCAGGTCTCCCATCCCCAGGAAAACCACAAGCTCTTGGTATTTAAAATAAGGAAGGCAGCTCTGTTGGTTTCCTAATTAGGACCCAGAGGGGTTTGCAAAGACTGAGCACCAACAAAGGACCACGAATAGACAGGACCTAGGCCTCCTACACAGGTGTAGCAGATGAGCAGCTCAGTCTTCATGTGGGTCCCCTAGTAAGGGGAACAGAGGGAACTTGTCTCTCTGACATGGACTCAGTTGCCTGCTTTTTGATCACTCCCTCCTAGTAGGGCTGACTAGCTAGGGCATAGGGGAAGAGGATGTGCTCAGTCCTGATGAGATTTAATGAGCTGGGGTGGGGTTGGCTCCCCTTTGCTGAGGAATGGGATGGGGGAATAGAATTGGAAGATGGGACCAGGAAGAGAGGAGAGAAGGGGCTACAATTGGGATGTAAGGCAAATAAATAAATCAATTAAAAGGAAGTTATGTGACCATGAGCATTAAATTATGTTGAAGGTTATTGTTAAGATACAAATTAAAATGCTAAATTATCACATTAAAGTCTGCGTGTTGTGCCTCTTCTGAGTTTTAATTCCATGTGTCAAGCACTTTGGATAATGTTGAGACTTTCATTAGCTATACTTACATTTCGTGTACTTTCCATTCTTCTCAGAATTTTGTTGACTGCTACAATAATGAGCCAGACTATCTTAGAAATAATCTGTGAACTTATTTGGAAAGTAATCGTAACATTCACCAATTAGCATTTACAATTTTATTGCAGTGATGGTTTTACCAGCTTGTAAAGTTAATAGAACATTACTCTTATTATTCTCTTTTAGTTTTTTGAAAGTAAAATATAATTACATTTTCCTCCAGTTCCTTCCTAAAATCACTCTGAAGTCTCACTTTTTGATGACTCTAAAATCCCTGGCTTCTTTTTCTTTATGTTCCTATGGTTCGCGCATGCGCGCGCGCGCGCGCACACACACACACACACACACACACACACACACTTTGAATTCTTAAAGTCATTAAAAACCAAATAGAGAAAAAGCAGGTTAAGTGTTGTTGGTTCATGCCAAAGTTTGAGGGTCTAATGAAGGAAGATGATAGGTTGGAAGTCAGTCTAGACTACTCATCTAACCATTTTTTTTTTTTAAGAAAGAAAGGAATGAGAACACACACACATATATGTATACATATACATATATGTAGGGAACTCTATTAATACTAAAATATTGGTAAAATGTATTTGTGTGTTGTAATTATCAAAATGGCTTTTAAAGCTATATTACTATGAGAGAAAATGCTATAAGTAATTAGTTGTATTAATATTAGTTCAACATAAAGAAACATTGAAATAAGTTTTGTTAAAAATTAAAATCTATATCATCTATGAACTGTTGGAATTCATTAAAGGGCCAGTCCTGCTCACCCAAAGCTGCAGGGTCTCCATGACAGAGAGCAAGAATGGGATAACCAGGAGGAGTCTTCTTGAGGATCCAATATTAAGATGGTGCGGCAGAGGCCAAAGTCCTAAAACCATCTATACTTTGCAAGTGAAGATGTGCAGACAGGGGCGTATACTGTGGGACATACTGTGACACACTACAGCTTTCGTAACTACATGTTTTCTATACTTAGTTTTGTTTATTTATTTTAGTTTTTAAAAATTTTCTTTGGGGGCTTTGCAAGGGTGAGGGCAGATACCAGGCAACAGGGAGATGAGTGCGACTGGGGCACATGATGGTGAAACTTGCAAGAATCAGTAAAAACTTGAAAAAAAAAATAAAATTCAGTAGTAAATTGTAGAGCAAAATTAAAAAGAAATCTAAGAGGAGGGAATAACAAAACCTGGGTATCTGTTTCTAAGTCAGAACAGGTATTAGCATCTTGGTAACAGCCCTTTCTGAAGGCTGTCATCTACACAATGTCTCTATGGAAATCTGAAAATTAAAGAGGTACTTCTGGGTCAAATAATTGAATTTGTTTTAGAAAGGGAGCAAGATTCTTTTGTTATGTACTGAAGATGTCAGGTTTTTTTTTCTCCTGAATTTGGCTGGTAACATTACTGTTTTGCCCATTAATTGTCCCTGAATGCTGTTCGGTGATATCCCTACCTCTTTGGGTAAGCAACAAAACATCTCCGTGACATCTTTTGAGCCACAGGCCTAGCAGGTGTGTGCTTAGTTACTTTGACCTAAGGTATATTTTTTGTTTATAAGAGGGATGTTTCAGGTATACTCACTTAGGTCCAAAGAAAATGTGAAACTTAAGTGAGAATCTCATGTGATTTGTTCAGATGGGCAGAACAGTACAGTTTGGATGCAAATCATCTTTAATAGCCACAGATCTGTCAGCACTCCTGAGTCATGTCTTTATGTAGATCTACCGTTTTTCTCTAATATGTGTGTGTGTGTGTGTGTGTGTGTGTGTGTGTGACTATGCTTAAACACATGAGTGTGTGAGTTTGTGGAGAGAGAGAATCAGTTAAGGAGTGGCAGAACCAGAAATACACGTGGACATATCAGGGGAAAGAAATGCAAAGTGGGGCTGGGAATGAGGAAACTGGGAGATACTGAGGAGTGGGGAGGAGGAGGGAGAACTCTAAGATATCAGCAAACACTGACAGAGATAGACACAAAGGGAAACACATAGTTTAGCTTAGAGTTGTATACTTAATGAAATTCTAAAACTGTGGTTGTACAATACTGTCATTCAATATGGCGTTCTCAGGAGCATTCAATTGTTAAATCTCAGAAGACGTGTCTAGCTAGTTCTGTGAAACCCTTGGCTCATGAATACAGGTTCTGTCAGCCATTGCCCTAGAAGCATGGAGGCATGCTCAGTCTTGGCTATTTATGGCATCTCCAGGCTTCATCCCACACATCTGCTCTAACTCTCCAGCCATATACTCCTCTTGAAAAAGCACTCACAAAAGACTCTGTCCATTTCCTTCTCTGTGCTCTGGCTCCCCAGGACAACAGATCTCCCTGGCAATGAAGATGTATGCTTGCTTCTAGACCCTACACATGATGCTTTTAGAGCCATGCTGAGGGGTGCCAGTATTCCATTGATATCGGCACCAGTATAAACATTGTCCAAGAAGAATCTCGTGCTTCTGCACACAGATAGCAGTTTGTATTAACAAGTCTGTGTCAGATGGCAACTGAGAGGAGCCAGGAGTGTGTCAGATCGCTAAGAGGAGAAGTCAATATCCCTGATCTCAATGGGAAACTCTTGGTAGGTCCTCACGTGGAAATTTGATGCTGACCTCCCATTGAGTCTTAATGAGAGCACACACAAAATTTTATTTTAAGTGTATGGGCATTTTATTTCCATATGTATCTATGTTCTGAGTGTATACCAGGTGGTAACAGGATCCCAAAGAGAGCAAAAGATACCCTGGACCTGAGTTCCATGTAGTTGAGACCAACCATGTTGGGTTGGGAATTGGAAGAGGGTCCACTGGAAAAGCAACCAGGACTCCTAACCCTTGAATCATCTCTCCAGGCTGAAACCATAGCTTTTAAGATAATTTGATAGAACAGAGCTTATGAATGTTTCACCCTGGACTTTTGTCCTCTTACTCTGCCTGCTGAATGCTTGTGATGTGTCTTATCTAAAGGAATTTAATAAAATATATACCTAACTGCCTCCTTTGACATGTCATCTCCAAGCCCTTGGTAAAGGGGTTCTGCTTGACAGCTGAGGTTGCAGGAGGGTGATAATGATGTTAACGTCTTTCCTGGTAGCCACCCAGGGACCAATGAAGGGAAAACTCACACAACTGGTTCAAGTTGGTTTCCTGGCATCTGATCCTGAAGAACAAATTCATAAACATACTTTTCTGTAAGAGGAACTCCTCACTGACTTGTCTAAATTTGAGATTCCTCACACTGCTATAAATATGAACCATATAAGAAATGGGCAATACTGTTAATATTGAACACAGCCTTTTTAATTTCACAATTGAAGACAAAAATCCTTTAAAAACAAAATACTCCTAAGACTCCCACACTGAATTAGCTCTTTAATTGTTTCATAAAAGTCACAGCTATATTAGGGGGAAAAGAAGTGCATACTTTCTGGGCAACTAAGAATCCCAAAGGAGAAAAGGGGTCATTATCTCAATGCATAATCAATTTTCAAATATGTTATTTTGCAGAAAGATCCCCTAGTGTAATTCTGTAGCATGTCTCAAATTGGGACATCATGGCAACTGGAAAATTGGCAATTGTAATAAACTGAAACAAAAATCCAAGTTAAAATGTAAGCCTTGCTAGAAGCATCCCCAGTGCAATCTGGATCAGTTGTTGTCCAATAGGAACAATGGTCATGCTCCTTAGCACTTTTAAAACATGGTAATAAAAAATGAATATTTTTAGTAACTGATTTATCAATTGCAGGCTTATTATCTTTCTTGGAATCCTGTCTTCCTTAATTGAGACATTTGCATTTGGAAGTCCCTTTGAATCCTCTTATGTTCAGTGATCATTTGTGAATACGGTAACAAACAGAGCTATTTGGAATGTGTTCTCTCATCCTAATTAGCAGAAGCCAAGACCCTCGCATAGACAATTATGAAGACAGGTGTTCTCTGTGAGCATTCCTTTCTCCGGTTTGTGGGAAATACACTTTGCCATGTGATCAGACTTCTTTTTAAATAGCAATAAAAAAAGTCAGTTTTCCCCTGGGTACCATCCTCCTGGATTAAAATCTGCATTGCCATTCTGATGTGATAGGTGCCATGGACTACGGCTGTGCCTGCCTAGTAAATTGGGAACTGAGTTTATACTAAGAACCCCAAATGTAAAAAGATAGGAAATAAGATATGGGCCCATTGAGATGAAGGCATTTCATTTTAGAAATTAAAATTTAATCCAATATAAGTCTTGAATGTCCTATTAATTTGTTGATATTTAATTCTTATTTTAATGTTACAATTATGAATTTCAAATCATTACTTGCTAATCCTTTGGAGAAGCATAAATTTCTGCCTTCATTCATTACCTTGGCCTTCACTTTGTTAATTACATGTCTTAAAAACTTGTTGTTTATGAGTTCCTAATTAGACAGATTTGGAATTAATAATAGATCAAATTGTCAACAGCCTTTATCACTTAGGGCCTCCCTTTCCCAAAAAGATATTTTGCATACAATCTATTTTGATCTTATTTTTTCAACTCTTCTTCAAGATCCCTCTCCCTTTCTCCATTTCCACCCAACTTTAAGTTCTCTCTATTTCTTTCTCCAAAAACAAAATAAAACAAAAACAAGAACAAAAATAAAGGTCAAAACAAGCAACCAAAATAAAACCACAATAAAACAACAACAAAAATACCAAGCTAGAACAAAAACACTAGTGCATATGTGACACACACACACACACACACAAAGAGAGAGAGAGAGAGAGAGAGAGAGAGAGAGAGAGAGAGAGAGAGAGAGAGAGAGAGAGAGAGAGAGAGAGGGAATCCATTTATGTTGGCCAACCATTTCTAGACATGGGCCCTCCCTTGAGTGTGGCTGATGTATGCAGTGGCACTCCTTTGGAGAAAACTGATTTTCTCTTTCCAGCAGCTATTAACTTCAAACAGCTTCTTGGTAGGGGTGAAACCTTGTGTCCTCTTCCTTTCCTCATTGCTGAGATTTTGCCTGGTTTGAGACTCTGCAGACCTGTGTGTGCTCTAACAGTCTCTGTGAGTTCAGTACTTTTGGGACTGGATGATGTCATTCCTTGGAGATGTCTATCACCATTCCTTGGAGATGTCCTATCCCTCCTTCCCTCTGTTTATTTTATTCTTCTTTCTTCCTTTTTTCTATTTCTCGTTCCTTCTCTTCCCCAATTTTCATTTGTTTTTTTCTTTTTTTATTAATTTGTTCAGATTATATCTCAATTGTTACCCCATCACTTGCATCTTCTTGTTCCTCTCTCCTTCCCACTTTCACTCTATTCCCCTCCCCTAGGTCCATGACTGAGGGGACCTCCTCCCCCACTAGATGGTCTTAGACTATCAAGTCTCATCTTGGTAGCCTGCTTATTCTTTCTCTGAGTTAGTTTAATGATTATAGAGCATACTTAGTCTCTCAGTCCACTAAAAATCTCAACTCTTATTTTCTCTGAAGTTCAGAGTACATTTTCAAAAGAAATCTGTGAACAGAGCATGGTATAGAATAATATTTCAATTTTGTTTAAAAATTACTAAAGCAAAATTTCATAAATAATATGTCTAGATATAATAACATAGTTATGGAAAATTTTAAATATCAGCATTAGATACAAACACACACACACACACATATAATTTTCTCATTAATTTATCATGTGGGTATTTTTGGTAAATAGTTAAAAAATAGCCTTACAACTTTATACAAATTTCTAACATGTATAATGCTATTCTCCAAATATTGTTTATAATATTTACTTTATAAAAATTTATAAATATAAAAGAAATAGAAACACTGCACCAACACTCATCAGAGAACATGCATGAAGTATTTAATGTTATATTTGCAGCATAATTAGAATAACTATGATAAGGCTTATATTAAATATTAGGCAACATAATTCTATTCAACAAAAATCAAGCTAAAATGTATACATAAGTATTATAAAGTTTTAAGGGTGGATTGGAGGTGTTCACATTGTTTCTTTGCTTAAATGAATAAAGTTTTGTCTTTTTCTGTAATTTGTACCCGGACGTGTACTTAATTTCCAAGTTTTATAATGAAGAGAATGAATTCATTTAAAATTCATAGCATGCAATCAGGTATAACGCTAAACGAAAGATGAAAGAAAGGTTTCCTGGTTTGCATGGGAGAAAGCTTAAGTCCAAAGTGGGGCTGTGTTTTCCATGAGTTGAGGGGGGACAACTTAGTTAAAGTCACTAAATATTTGAAGAGATAACTTCATCATCATTGCTGGTTTGGCAATGAAAGAAAAGCCATAATTACAGAACTAAACATTCTCAAAATGGCTTAGTCCTATAAGTGCTCACCTACTTAGTCCCATATCCGCTCTGTATACAAGAGATATTCACTCTTCCAGACAACAACATGGAGGCAACATGTTTTAACCATTTCAAAAGTCACACAGAGTGTCTGTATAAAACTAATAACTAACTTTATCTACTCATTGAGAAGCCCACATGCTTAAATGTTTGACTATTGCTCTGAACAGTCAACTCTTAAGTTTACTAGTCTACTCATAAAGTTACTGATATACAGTGCTTTGGATGCCTTTTCAAGATAGCCAGTGTAACCATGGAGAAATTGAGAGAAATGTGTGACTCACAGTAGGCGGCAGATGACAGAGAAGCAGTGTTCAATTTGTAAGAGAGAGAAGTTTTGTAACAACGAGAAAGGGGAGCAGGAGAGTACTATGGGTGGCACCACTAGAATAAATACATATCTGCAAACAATGTTTAGTACCTCTGTGCAATAGTTCTTATGAACAGAACAAAAGGTAAGGCAGACATCGAACACATTCAGAAGCTGTTTGACATGGCTCCTGGCCTCCTGTGAATCTCCTTTGTGTTTTACTGTACTGGCATGTTCTTAACACATCCATATTCTCACATTGGGATTGCTTTGCATGTGAGTATCCTGTGAAGAAAGTGACCAGGGAAAGATCAACCTAAATTTAAAAAATTTGTTCTTTTAAGAAAGTTTTTCCTTTAAGCAAAAGAAACACAGTTCTTGTAATTTGCAAGATGACTGACAATATGAAGCTCAAAGAATATAAGATGCCTAAATGACAAAAAGTACTGGGAGAGCACAAAATATTAAATGCATACATACATCAGCATTATGGGCACTATGGAGAGATGTTTTTCAGAGAGGTGGGTACATGCTGTGTTTAATTACCTCTAGAGATCTTCCAGCTCAGCAAAGACTAAATCATTATAGTATACTTTTCAATTACAGGAAGGTGTCTTTTCCTTTGGACATAAAGGACTCTGGCTTTCAGCTGTGATCTGAGAATCCACTGTCCTTACATTAGAAAAAGAAAGAAAAAAGAAATCCATTCTGATGGCAAGGTCATCTCCACAGGCTTCCACACAATCTGTGCTTACTTGCTACTGTCTACATGTTTCGGTCCAGTTCCTAATGCCTGAAGGGCTCACGTGTAACATTCTGCATGACACATTTCTGGCACGACATGCTCTAGCACATCTCCCCTAGAATATTTCAAAAGATATTGTGAACAAGATTGAGTCATATAAATAAGACAAAGGAAGCTGAAGCCGTCTTTAATTGTTCTTTTTAAACTCGTGTGGAAAGTTCTTATGCCCCCAGGTGAGAATTTACTAAAATGCCTTAATGTACTTTAATCACTTTAACACAATTTCAGATTGTTCCTTCATTGTCCACTCTCTTGAAGTAGTAGTGACGCTTTTTAATTTTAAAGGTGAGGCTGCTCTACATCTTTACTGGCTGTGCCACATTCTGAAGGCTAGGAAGGTCTTCCTTTCTCACACTCTCTGTTTTCCTTATAAAACAGGGTAAGAGGTGAGATGCTCTGCAGGGCCACACAATGGTGCTCCTAAAAGTCAAGCTAAGCAGAAACTCATTGCCAGATTCGGGGCCATCACTGTGAGCTGTTAGTCAAAGAGGCTCCAGAAACCCTGCCAACAGTATAGGTGAGCGCAGCTCCTGCTTGCAGGGTCAGATGACAAGACCAGGTTGGTGAAGGCAATTCAAAACTTGTGTGCAAAATATAGAGAAATAAACCTGGTATTGAGCTTGACGTTTCATCCCTGATAGTGTCTGAGAGGTATCTGTGACATATCTTAATCAATAATCACATTTTCTTCTTTTTTGATTTTTAATTCATTTTTATTTAATGTGCATTGGTGTTTTGCCTACATGTATGTCTACGTGAGGGTGTCATATCCCTTGGTACTGGTGTCACAGACAGTTGTGAGCTGTCATGTGGATTTTGGGAATTGAACCTGAGTCCTCTGGAAGAGCTCCCAATGCTTATAATCACTGAGTTACCTCTCCAGTCCCCATTAGAAAAATTTTTCTATCTGTGAGTAGGGTATTTATTTATATCCATTTGTCTTAGGGAACTCAAAAAACATTCAGATTCTGGTATGACCAAATAGGTGCATGCATACACACTACACACACACACACACACACACACACACACACACACACACACACACACACACACACACATTATGGCAGTACTTCAGATTTCAAAATGCTTACAAAAAGAAAATTAGTATTAAAGTTGTTATATTTAATAGGAATTAAAAATCAAAACATGACCTAAATTTGTCTGTGTAGACATAGAAAGATAACCGTCTCAAACTGGTGGTAAATGGAAGGATAAAAGCAACAGAGATAAACACATAGATAAGATAAAAAGAAGGATGGTTGGGGGGGGGAGGGAGGAAAGCAGAGAGTTAGAATCAGAGCCTCCATCACAGGTACCAGTGGAAGACAACATCGTCACAGCCTTGACTACTTTAGATAAAGTCATTTGGATTAGTGGGACTTGAGATGGGTGACATCGATACAGAAGCTAATGTTTGATAGTGATTTGAGTAGCTTTGTGGGTGATGGGAACTGGAGGGCAGGGAAGAGTTAAGAACATGTAAAACTGTATGAAGGAAAATAGGTACTTTAGAATTCCATTGCTAAAATTCCAACTGTGAGTGTTTGGGGGAGTCACTGCAAAACAGGCTTTTGTTATAGGCAGGTGAATGTTAGCTGTGAAATGCACTTCAGTCCACCGGTTTCCAAAGACATTAGTTATCATTGCTAATTACGATGCAGCCCACCCAAGGACCTATGATTGTGTTCAGAGCTGGAGTAACAGGGATGTGGGTTTTTAGACCAAGATATTGTCCGTACTTTCAGTGGAATTAGAATGGCTTGCAATATTCTAAGCCTAATCCTATTTCTGACATATAATGCATTTCTCCAACGTGTCAAGCAAAAGTGATGAGATTTTGCATAGGCTCCAGAAAATAAAACACTAATGGTCAACACCGTTATCACAGGTTATTGAAATCAGACATAAGATATTTTACGTATGTATGCTTAATCACTGGCAGTCCATTAGTACGTTTATGTTGTTTAAGCATCTGTTAATTAATTAAAATGATTTTATGCCAACATTCAGCAGGAACATAAACCATCCTACAGGAATATAACCCTGAATGGTAGGCTTACTGATTTGTATTTCCTGTTTTCTCTGCAGGTTTGTTCCATATTTTGGAAAATGTTGGCAGCTGAAACATCAAATTCTGGTAAGCAAAGATGAGTGGGTACTTTGCTTTGAGAAGTGCTTTTGAAATGGGTATTTAAGGTTTTTTGAGAAATCATTTACAGGAGTAGATTGGATAAAATAGCAACTACAGCATGGAAGTAGTGGCCACAGCAGCTTCTCCTCTCACTCACAGTGGTGGGGAGCACTTATGATAATCGCTAGGCAACTGGTGAACTCACGCAGCTGGAGGCATAAGACTCATTCAATATCAACCCACCCTGAATATATTACATGTTTATGATTGGATCATGCCTTTAATTGTTCTTTTGGATACTACACAAAGCTAAACAAGGGTGATGTTTTGCGTGCAAATATAATAGAAGTCCTATTTGCTCAATATATTTTCACAAAAAGAGATTAATCAAAATAAAAATATGCAGTATATATCTTGATATAATACAGATTTAGACAACTTAATCTGTCATCAAATCCACATGATTTTAAATATATTAGATATAAACTTCTGATTACTATTTATTTGTCTAATAAGTAAATTAAGGTTTAGACACATGTACTTAGTAATTAGAGACAGTCTTCCATTGTTGTAAACAAACACTATGCTAATACATTGAAGAGAAAATATCCTTTTAGTAAAAATGTATCTACTGTCTTTTATTCCAACTTCCTTTATTTATGTTTGATGATCTTATACCATCTTGCTAGCATTCAGTAGCTATATGAGAATTGAGCAGATTTTTATATTTATAAATCGACATTGTAAATGATGAAACAACACCACAAGCTTGAGAGTTAAGTTGAGATTTTTGTCCATAGTGTTTTTGGTCTAATTCCAAAGCTGTGAAAATTGTAGGTCATGGGAATAGAAGCAATCTGCCATCAGGAATGAAAAAGAATTGGAGAAGCTTGCCAATAGTACTTGTTTCAAAAGGCTTATATGAACAAGCAACACACACAGGTTCAGTACTCACCCAGGACCAGAGGCTCAGCTTATATAGCTCATTTGACATAACTATTTTCCAGCACCCTGTTCCCTTCTATAATTTGTCTATTCCAAACACTTCTTGTGGTAGGAAATACTTCAGATCTCTCAAGAGCAGAAATTTAGAACAATCACCAGTCAACTCAAGAACTCTACATAAGAGAATTTTTATGTTTTCTATAAATATTTGATAAGGATAACTGTTAAAAAGCCAATATTGCCTTTGAGGATTATTATATACAGTGGGTATATTGATTTACAGTAAGCCAAATTGTACATATACATTAATCTAATGAGAAATAAAGACAGTGTATTGTAGCAAGGATTTCAGACATGCAGGCAATACTTTTCAAGATTTTTTTCTCTGGCATGAGTGGCTAGGTATTAGATGGGAGGTTGAAATAAAAATTTAGAGATGGGGGAGATACAAGATGGTGGTGCTGACTATACATAGTGTCTGAGCAGCTGGACAAAGCCTCGGGATTGGACTGGGAGCTACAGGCCACAAGACCTGGAGAGCCCTAGGTGAGAGGTGTCCACATGGTGCAGAGCACAGGTGGGTCTGGCCTCAGGCCATCCAACCGGTCCATGGGGGACTCATGCCCAGAGACTGGCCACATGCCTGCTGGTGAGCTGCACCTGTGCACTACTTATTAGACTCTGTATCTGGGACTGAACTGTGAGCAGTGAAATGCCAACATCTAGATCTGCTAAGCCAGGGGATAACCCAGGAGAAGTGGTGGATCTTTCCTCAGACCACCCCTGCAAGCCCACAGAAAGCTGCATGGTCCTGTGGCTGCAGGCAACGTATGCAAAGCCCAGTGCAGCCTGTTGGGATGTACCTGCACTCTCTCTGACTGAAGAGTGGATTACAGAGTATCAACGTCAGTGACTGTTGACTCAGGGAGGAATTCAAAGTGTAGATCTGGGATAGATCTGACTTCAGATCACCTGGCCAGTCCACTGAGGATACCAGGGCCCATGCTGGAGGGGCATGTTAAGCATCTGTAGACAAGTTCTCTTACTAAGGTGTGGTTCCTGCTCTCTCCCAGGACAGAACAGTGAGGTCCCACGGCCTGACCCAGAACAGGTAGAAGCCTAAGTCAGCAGACAGCTCCTGCACTCTCTGGCAGAGGGAACCAATGTCCCAGGGCCCCAGTGGCCAAGGGTCTCTACAACCCAGCCAAAGAGAGATAGTACCTACACTATGTTGGACTAAATCTTGGGCTGCAGAGCACCAGCACCAGCCTCTGCTGGCCCAATGCAGGTCCTCTAGAGCTGTAACCAGGTCACCTGCCAGATCCAGAAAAGGGTTCCCTGATCCCCACAGGTGAGAAATCTCGACCGATAGAAACACACCAACAAACTACTCTCAATGAACAGTAAAGGACACCAGAAACTACTTCCCAATACCAGAAACAGCAAGAAGACTAAAAGCCAGTGTAAACATACAAACAACAAAAGCCAGGATAATATGACATTTCCAGAACCCAGTTATCCCAAAGAATTCAACCATGGGAACTCAAACACAATTGAAGCACAAGAAAATGATCTTAAATCCTTAATAATGAAGATAATAATGGAGGAAGCCAATAAATTCCATAAATAAATACTGGAAGATGCAGCCAAACAGATTGAGGACATTAGAGAGGACATGACAGAAGCCAATAGAGAGGAAATGAAGAAATCATTGGAAGAATTTTAGGAAAATGCAAACAATCTGATGAAGGAAATTAATAAAATGCATCAAGATCTGAAAATTAAAATGGATACAATGATAAAAGCACAAGCACAGACAGAAGAAAGACAAGAATGAGAGAACTTAGAGTATAAAACAGGAAATCCAGAGGTAAGCTTTGCTAACAAAATTCAAGAGGAGGAAAGACCCTCAGATGTAGACAATACAACAGAAGAATTTGATGCATTCTCAAGGAAATTGTTAAATCTGGTAAATTCCTGACACGAAACATCCAAGAAATCAAGGGCACCATGAAAAAACAAAACTTAAACATAATAGGATTTGAGGAAAAAAGAAGAGGCCAAGCTCCGAGGCCCAGAAACCATTTTCACAAAATCATAGAAGAAAATTTCCCCAACTTAAAGAAAGAAATGCACATAAGCATACACCAAGTAGAATAGACCAGAAAAGAAAATCATCTTGACACATAATAATCAAAACACAAAATGTACAGAACAAAAAAAAAAATATTAAAAGTGGCCAGGAGAAAAGGCCAAATAACTTATAATGGCAAACCTATCAAAATTACACCCAACTTCTAAGCCGAGACCATAAAAGCCAGAAGGGCGGAGGTCTTGCAAACTCTAAGAGACCACAGATGGCAGTCCAGATTACTATACCCAGTGAAACTTTCAATAAACATTGATATAGAAAACCAGATATTCCATGACAAAAACAAATTCAAATACTACATATCCACAAATCTGGCCATATAGAAGTTACTAGAAGGAAAACTCCAACCCAAAGTGACAAAGTACAACCAAGATAACACAAGAAATAGATAACTTCACCATGGCAAAACATCATCAGACAAACACTCTCCCGAAACCAACATCAAAATCAAGCGACTTAACAGTCACTGACCATTAAAATCTCTCAACATCAATGGCCTCAACTCTCCAGTAAAAAGACAAAGATTAACAAAATGGATGCATAAATGACCCACCATTCTTCTGCATTGAAGAAATGCATCTCAGCCAAAATGATAGACATTACCTCAGGGTAAAAGGCTTGAGAAAGGTGTTTCAACCAAATAGACACAAGAAGCAAGCTGGGGTAGCCATTCTAATATCTAATAAAATAGACTTTCAACCAAAATTAGCCAAAAGAGATGAGGAAGGACAGTTCATACTCATCAAAGGAAAGTCCAACCAAGATGACATACAATTGTGAACATCTATGCTCAAAATACAAGGACACCAACTTTTTTTTATTAATTTATTCTTGTTACATCTCAATGTTTATCCCATCCCTTGTATCCTCCCATTCTTCCCTCCCTCCCATTTTCCTCTTATTCCCCTCCCCTATGACTGTTCCTGAGGGGGATTACCTCCCCTGTATATGCTCATAGGGTATCAAGTCTCTTCTCGGCAACCTGCTGTTCTTCCTTTGAGTGCCACCAGGTCTCCCCCTCCAGGGGACATGGCCAAATGTGAGGCACCAGAGTACATGAGAAAGTCATATCCCACTCTCCACTCAACTGTGGAGAATGTTCTGACCATTGGCTAGATCTGGGTAGGGATTTAATGTTTACCGCCTTATTGTCCTTGGCTGGTGCCTTAGTTTGAGCGGGACCCCTGGGCCCAAATCTGCCTATCATAATGTTCTTCTTGTAGGTTTCTCGGACTCTCTGGATCCTTCTACTTTGCTATTCTCCCATGCTTCTCTCATTTAGAGTCCCAATAGGATGCCTTCCCCTCTGTCCCAGTTTCCTGGTAAGTGAAGGCTTTCGTGGGACATGCCCCTTGGGCTAGTATGCAGATATAAGTGAGTATATACCATTTGAGTCTTTCTGCTTCTGGGTTAACTCACTCATTATGATCATTTCTAGCTCAATCCATTTATCCACAAATTTCGGGAATTCCTTGTCTTTAGTAGCTGAGTAGTATTCCATAGTGTGTATGTACCACAGTTTCTTTATCCATTCTTCTACTGATGGACACTTAGGCTGTTTCCATGTTCTGGCTATTATGAATAAGGCTGCTATGAACATAGTTGAGCAAATTTTCTTGTTGTGTGCTGGAGCATCTTGTGGGTATATTCCAAGGAGCTGGGTCTTGAGGAAGAAGGGCACCAACTTTTATAAAAGAAATTTTAACGAAGCTTAAACCACACATTGATCCTGACATATTAATAGTGGAAGACTTTAACACCCCACTTTCACCAAAGGATAGGTCAAAGAAATGGAAGCTAAACTGAGAAATAATGGCACTAACTGATGTCATGAATCAAATGGATCTAACAGATATCTACAGAACTTGTGACCCTCACACAAAAGATTATACCTTATTTTCAGTTCCTCCTGGAACCTTCTCTATCATTGACCATATAGCAGGTCACAAAGCAAGCCTCAACAGATATAGGAAGATTGAAATATTACCTGGAATCCTATCATACCATCATGGTGTAAAGCAACAGCAGAAATAACAAAAGACCTACACACACGGAAACAAAACAACTATATACTCAATGACAACTGTGTCAGGGAAGAAATAAGAAAAGAAATTAGTTACTTCCTAAAATCCAATGAAAATGAAGGTGCAACATACCCAAAGTTATGGGACATACTGAAAGCAGTGCTAAGAGGAAAGTTTATAGCACTAAGTGCCTTTGTAAAGAGATTGGTAACATCTCATATAGGAAACTTAACAACACATCTGGAAGCCCTAGAAAAAAGAAGCAGAAACACCCAAGAAGAGTAGATTGCTGGGAATAATCAAACTCAGGGCTGAAATAAATAAATTAGAAACAAAGAGAACAATTCAAAGAATCATTAAAACCAGGAGCTAGTTCTTTGAGAAAATCAACAAGGTATAAAACTGTTAGCCAAATTAACTAAAAGACAGAGAGACATTATCAAAAATCAACAAAATCAGATATTAAATGGGAGACATAACAACAGACACTAAAGAAATACAAAAAATCATTAGTCCTACTTCAAAAGTTTATATGCTACAAAATTTTAATATCTACAGGAAATGGACAACATTCCTGACAGAGTCTATTTGTTAAGGTTGAATCAAGATCAGATAAACAAATTAAATAGTCCTATAATCACCAAAGAAATAGAAGCAGTAATCAAAAGTCTTAAAAAAAAAAAAAAAAAAAAAAAAAAAAAAAAGCCCAGGGCCAAATGGTTTCAGCGCATACTTGGATGAAACATTACCAAACTCATTCTATGAGGCCAGCACACAACAAGGACATTTGCTCAACTATGTTCATAGCAGCCTTATTCATTATAGCCAGAATCTGGAAACAGCCTAGATGTCCCTCAGTTGAAGAATGGATAACAAAACTGGGGTACATTATGGAATACTACTTAGCTCTTAAAAAGGAGGAAATCTTGAAATTTGCAGTCAAATGGATGGAAATAGAAAGGATTATCCTGAGTGAGTTAACCCAGACTCTGAAAGATACATGGCATATACTCACTTATAATCCTCTGAGAGTTGTCATTCAGTGGGGTATTGGGACAGATGCTGGGACTTGCTACTGGGACTCCAGATGAGAGAGGTATGGGAGAATGGGGACATAGAAGGATCCAGTGGGTCTTGAAACTCTACAATGAGACCATCAAGGCTGGTGGATCTGGAGCCAAAGGCAAACACAAATTACTGTATCAACCAAGGACAATTCATACAGTAAACATAGACCCCCTATTCAGATGCAGCCAATGGACAGCACATTTTCCATAGTTGTGTGGAGATCAGGGACTGACTCTGACATGAACCCTCGTGCCCCCTATGTGACCACTTGGTGGGGAGGCCTGGTGGCATTCACAGGAAGAGGAAGCAGGCTATGTGGATGAGACCTGATAGGCTGTGCTTGTGTGGTGGGGTAAGAGGTCTCCTTCTTTCTCAGACCACGGGGAGGGGAAAGGGTGAAGGAGGAAGGGAGGGGGGAAAGGGAAGATACAACTGTGAGGACAACAATCCAGATGTAATCTGAATAAATTATTTAAATAAATTTTTAAAAATCAGAAATGTAAATAGAGCCTGTAGTCATTGAAGATGGTTAGAGAAGAAAGACTTGTGTTATGAATGCATAAAGTTACTGAGAAATTCATTGGCTACCATATCCATGAATAAAGAAATAAATAACCATGAACTCTGGGTTAAGTGGTTTCCTTTTTAAAGTATTTTAAATATCTGATGAAGAAGAAGTTAAGGTATAAAATACAGATTAAAACTAATCTATTGCTCTGTTAGAGGAATTGCAGACACTGATAAAATCTGATATACATTAGTTTACACAGAACTTCCACATCTAGCTATATGCCCAGTAAAAAGGCATGCTTGTGGGTAGTACATAAAATATTTATAGAATTATTATTCATATTTGCAACAAATTTAGAGCAAAGACTATGTATAAAGAAAACTGTTAATAAGTTTAGCATGTGAGTGATATGAAAACATGAATATACTCATGCAGAGGTAGACATAGAATGAATTCACATCTATAGAAATGATCTCTGGACCAGAATCTCAGACGATTAAAAACTTCAAGTGAGAGAAACCAAGAAAAAAATAACCTGCATAAGTCAAAGTTGGTAGATAAAAAATCTCAGAATTTGTGATGCTTTAACAGGAGAATTGCTGAGTATACCACATGGTGAATTTCTGCCTAGTCTGAGTTACAAAGACAGATTTTGCATGAAAGATAATAAAGTAATAATCACTAGCTTGCAACGTTACATGTGCACTGAGTATTGGGGAAGCTGTGCTTTAGTGGGGAGGGGCAAATACAATAGTCTAATGATGGTCTGTCTTCTCTGACCCACATGGTGATGCTGTGAGTAGAAACTCCATTGACAGTAATTGGTGTTTGTTCTTCCACTATGATTTGTGGATTTGGTCATGTACATGTTATAGTTTGGGGAAGAAAACCAGATTGCATTAGGGCACATTTGGTGGCACTCAGAGGAAGGACAGCAGGTTACCAAGAAGAGACTTGATCCCCTATGAGCATATACAGGGGGAGGAAATCCCCCTCAGTCACAGTCATAGGGGAGGGGAATAAGGGGAAAATGGGAGGGAGGGAAGAATGGGAGGATACAAGGGATGGGATAACCATTGAGATGTAACAAGAATAAATTAATAAAAAATTAAAAAAAGAAAATAGGTGGGAAATATAATTCCGCTGCATGCACCCTCCCTGTTTCCCAATGCATAGACTTCGACATAAGTGGCTTTTGCTCTCTGTTTTCAGCATATCAAAGTATATGAGATTATAACATATTACATATGCATAATTTAATATTAATATTTTATATTTGTTTGCAACCCAAAGCTAGGGAGAACCCAACAAAGTTTAATTTTGAAGAAAGAGCTAACATGGAGAATCACTTGTCTTAAAGTATAATGCTTATAGAATCGCAAAAGCAGAAAGTTGACAATTATATCCTATGGAGGCAACAAACATGAGGAATGTAGTGTACAGATGTTATATGTTAGATATATGGCTGCGGCGTTGTGTGGGGACAGTTGCAAGGGATAAAAAATTAAGATCTTGGAATCAAAACACTCACACAATATATAATCTCCATCATACAGAACTGAATACATCATGAAGGTACTATACAACAAGCAATGAGAGATTAAAAGAAAGGAAAGATACAACTCAAATAGATTATGTTTAAAATCTCTTTTAGAAGAACACTTATTTGTGTAGTCATCCACAATGTGAAATGGAAGAAAAATGACAGACATGGCCAATGAGTGAAAAGTCATGGGGAGTCTGATCAATTAGAGAGCTATTCATGGGAAATTAATTTCATATATCTACTTCAAAAATACTTGTTATTTGAATAAAATGATAGGAGTAGCTTTTCAACATGTTGTAACTTATGCAGAGAGGCATCCATCAGTTCAAAATGCAAAGCCTGGCACAGGTTCATTGTCAGCTGGAAATTTTTTTATCTATAAGACACCTGTGGGAAAAAAGTCATAAAAAGTTGAGCAAATCTGTGAATGAGCATTTATACAGGGTTTCCTATTTTACTTTGGAAGAGTATCTTAAAGTCCACCTTTGAAAGTGAGTTCAGCAAGTGTACTTACAAAGTTAGAAAGGACTGTTTTAAAATTTATCAAATATTTGTACAAAATGGTGCAGACCCCCAAAATGCCTATGGGTGCAATAAAGTTTGAGAAAAAGATTGAAAAGACATTAAGAGGGCAGAATCAACTACAGCCTATTCTTTTTTGTTTTTGTTTTTTCCCATTGGTATTTTAATCTTTCATTTAACCACCTATACGTTATCCACTTAGGTGCATTTAGCTTATGAAGCCTATGATCAAAAACCAAGTTAAATTACCCTTTAAGCTTTCCCTTTGATTCTCACTTCCCACTAGGAGTCCATAATTTTTGTTGTTCACTTTGCATTCTGATTGTAGCCCTGTCCCTCGCTGCCTCTGGGTCCCACCCTCCATCTCTCATCCCCTCTCCCTCCTCCCTTACTCCTCAGAGAGAGGGAGCCCTCCTCCCCTATCATCTGACCTCAGCCTATCAAGTCTCATCTAGACTGCCAGCATTCTCTTCCTCTGTGGCCGGGCTAGGCTGCCCCACCATATGGCTGAAGTTATCATCCATACCTCATGCAGCCATTTCTTGACTGTATGTGATTGGCTAATGTGAGACAGGTGAGATGAAAACTGCTGAGAAGACATGACCCAAATCACTAATATGACATTGGTTAGAAGCTAGGAAGCTTGCTATGGGATTAGTGCAATAATTTTTGTCTGCGATATCACTTGCATAAATATATACAGGACCAGATTATGAACAAATTGTACTACTATATGTAGCACAGAGAAGAATGTTCTTACATTAGGGACCCAGCAGATGTTTATGGACAAGCTTAGGCTTATTGAAAGGCCAAAAAATAAAAGCCACAGATGCATCAAGGTCAAGTGGCCATCATTGTGGATGTTCAGTGACAACAAGAAACAAGAGTCAAAGAGGACATAGGCTCTGCCAACCATGGCTATATCAATTGCCCTTTAAATATATGAAAAGAAATAAGAGGAGGCTGTGCTGAGGACGGGTGATTTCCTAACATTTCTGCCACTTCTTTTCTCTTGTGATTTGACTGAAATGAAAAGAGGCAGAAAATTGTTGTTTTTCTAAATTAGCAGAAATTTTACTATGTGGACTCTGAAAAGCTATTTGATATATAATAATGGCTTTTCCTAAAGAAAGGAGCTGATTTGCTTTTAACAGAGTGCATTGTTTTACACAGTAAGGAACAAATACAATGAGATTACAATTACTCTACAGTTTACAAGTACTCCTTGTCATAGAGCAATTCGGGCTGAACTCATTTAAAAGGCAATGAATCGAATCTACATATCCCTACTATAATGCTATATAGTAATTATTATGAGCATAGCAAAAATATTCTTTATCTCAGGCATATCAATGGCTGCCATTTCAGTGCACAGATGGGGAACAATGGCTTGAAAAGTGTGGATCAATGATGACATGTATTTGGTAAAGCATAACCAGGATAGAATGAGTGTGCTTAGAACACATGAGGACGTAGCATGAAGCTACAGCTAATAAAAGATCTAGTTACATCTCAAAACAACGACAAGGTCCATGTGGAAGCCTCCCGGTGAGGGTCGAGCTTTGTTGTTAAAGTCAGTGGACTGAGAGGCACGCAGGAACTCAATCTCGCACACTTCTGACTGTGTCTGGGAAAGTGTTTTCAGAGACATGAGAGAAAGTCCTGTGGAGAATGTGACTCACACTGCACTATCTAATTTACATGGTCTCCAGGAAACAAGAAGCAAGCCTGATCAGCTCATAGCAGGAAATATGAGACAGGCATGGGGTGGGCTTCAAGAGCGAGAAGGAGAGTAAGAGGTAACTACTTCCTAAGAGCAAGCTAGAAATAAAACACGTCCTTCAGGGACATGCCTTCCATGACACGCGTTCTCCTCTTGGTAAAATTTCTTTCATGTATAGCATATGATGGTGTGCATCCTCTCAGGGGGTCGGCGCCCTCACAATCCAGCCCCTTCATGAGCATGTGTAGCCTTTCCTAATCCCTGTTGGACCTAACAAGGAGGACACCACAGTCCAAACTGTTACATCTCGTCTAAGTGAAATGGTATTAAAAGAAAATACTCAGTACATAAAGCACAAGGTGCTTATGGGATGATGTACTTATGGGATGATGTACTTATTTAGTGTACACTGCACAGTGAACACTGTACAGCCTTGTGAAAAAATAAGATTGTTACTTAGCTCTTTAACGTGATGAATAAGAGGACGCTGTTAAAATGTACATGATATCTTTATATATTTACATATATGTAGTTTCAGTTTTAATTTTTGTGATAAAATATGTGTATATAAGTATACCATGTATATACTATAAATATACCACACATATAATAATTTTATATTACACGTGTACTATAAATAACTTGCTTCAAAAATTAAAACACGAGAAAAGTTACTTAAAAAGAAATGTGGAAATATTCTTCTAAAGGAACTTAAGAGTAAAGTATTTGTATGAGAAACATTTATACTAACATCTTAAAAAGTAATGATTGAATAATCGTAAAAACTACACATATGTTTCTACAGATAAATCAATAAATTCTAATAACCATGTCTGTCTTACAAAATCAAAGAAACACGGTCAGCACAATTTTAAAAATAATAAGTTACAGGTAATTTTGTAAAATGATGCATAAGGGTGATCAAAAGGAAAGACTTAAGGGGAGGAGGGAATGTGACGCCTGAGAATTTTAGATGCTGTGGCCATGGAATGTTTCCTTAGTGAAGATGAAACAGGTAAAGGATGACGAGGTAATGAATAAGGAAAAGCATGAGGCCGCATAGTGTGCCTTGAAATTTAGAGTTTGGTTTTGAGGTCCAACTTACAAGAATTTTAAAGAAACCTCAGAAGCTGTTGATTAGCAAGACCCGTGCATACTGTAGTGACTAAATGTTCCTGAAATCAGGGAGACAGGCGTTCACAGGTTCTGACAAACTGTTTAAGGTGACAGGAGCAAGCCATTGACTGGGGCTACAGGACCCTGTGACAGGAAGGAGGGATTCTGACAGAGCTGAAGGATGACGCTCAGAAAGGTCATGTTAATCTTGTTGGCAAGTGAGTCTATTCTGTGAAGTGGGAACCAAAAACATGAATATTTTGAACATAGAAACGATTTTATTTTAAAACAGCACACTTAACCTCCATGCTGGGAATAACAGGGAGGTAAGGAGCTACTGTGACAATCCAGGTATGGCCTGAAGTTGACAGGAATGGGATGGAAAAGAACGTAGGATGAAGTGGTTGGTTTTGGAGCAAGAGCCAATAAAAGATTTTCTTGAATCTGAGGACTGACATGAAATAATGGAGTCAGGTGTTTCCTACTATTTTTCTGTATTTAAGGGATTTATTTATTTATTTTTCACCAGTTCGGTTGTATTTTCCTGTATTTCTTTGAGGGATTTATTCATGTTTTTCTTAAAGGCCTCTATCATCTCTATAAGGTTATATTTAAGGCTGTTTTCTTGTATGTCGGGTGTTTTAGGGTATCTAGCCTTGATGTAGGTGGGTTCTAGTTGTGCCATTTGCCCCTAGGTTTTGTTAGGTGTGTTCATATGCTGGTGTTTAGCCATTTGGTTGTCCCTGGTATTGGCTGGCTTGGAGGACCCTGATAGCTGCTGTCTCTGGTATTTCATGGAGAGTTGGAGCCCAGGGAACTAGCACTGATCTCACTGCTGCTTGGTTTGCCTGGAAGGACCCACAGGTGAGGAGTTGAGGAAGGGAGTCTGGCAGTCACTGATGGCCGCTGACACTGAGATTGCATGTAGAGCTGGCAACCAAGCCTGCACACTATGTGTATGCGAAAAACAAACAAACCAGCAACATAGTAGCATACTGTTTGATTTCCATCTGTAAGAAATTGATTTTTTTACCAATTTGGAATCACCAAGTAAGAGATAGTATGCTTGGAATACTGTCCCTGCTTAAAGCTTTGCTCTTTTCTGACTTTTGGAAATCTGAAACAGTTATTCAGCGTATCTGTGACGTAGTTCAGCAGGAGTCAGAACTTGCTGAAGGAAGAAAGCCTGTGAGACGAGCTGTATCTGTATGAGGCACTGCAACTGCATGAGCTCACTGAATCCTTACAGGACAAGCGAAGTGACGGTTCATCAACGGTAGCAACAAAATATGTGACGTTGTACAAATGAGAAAGAATGGAAGAGGTTTAGAAAGAACGGCCAGTGAGTGTGACCAATGAAGGCTCACACACCAGTGTTCAAGAGGACACATCCTCTCATTTGCGTAATGAATTGCATATCATTTAAATGTGATTTGAATTTGCTAAACTCAAATGCTGTGTAAATGTACTGTAACCTTTTAGGAAATCACTCTACGAAGTCTAAGAATTTGGGGACATGAGTTCTGTCTACTTAAGGTCCTGTTGCTAATTCAGCATAATAAGATTTAATGCAAAACACCTTTAAATTTTCATGACATTAACTTTAAACATATCAAAATTCTGAATATTTTTAATATTAGAAACAATGGATTTGTAGCATTCTGGTCATAAAACTACATTGTGGTGGTTTAATGAAGAGTCCCTATGGTTACTTGTTGATGAAACTGGTGGGAAAGAGTAGCATGTGTGGACTTGATGGAGAAAGTGTTTCGCTGGGGCAGGGGAGGTGATCTCTGGATCTCTTCCTCTGCTGACTGCTTGTGGTTCAAGTCATGAGCTCTCAGGATGTGTATAATACAATGCAGATGAAGGAAAGGGAAGGGGGACAGGTTGTACTTATAATCTCACAAAAGAATTAATCTTCTAAAAGGATAAAAGCTCCCAGCTGCTTTTGTAATCATCACCATGCCTTGCTCTGTTCTTTAACCCTTGAAAACCTGTAAACTCAATTGAACATTTTAATAACTTGCTTTGGTCATGGTGTTTAATCACAGCAACAGACAAGTAACTGAGACACATACTACAGTTTATAAAGTAATAATTGAAATAAGAGAAGACTTGTAAGTAAAGATCAGAAGATAACTTTCTCAATTAGACAATTTTTTACTAGCTGTTTTTGTGTGTCAACTTGACACAAGTTGGAGTCATCAGAGAGGAAGGAATCTCAGTTGAGAAAATACTCCCATGAGATCCAACTGTCAGACATTTTCTCAATTAGTGATCAACTGAGGAGGGCCTGGCTCATGGTGGTTTCCAAACCTGGCCTTGTGACCCCGGGTTCTATAAGAAAGTGGGCTGAGCAAGCCAGCAAGAGGAACCCCTCCATGGCCTCTGCATCAGCTCCTACCTCCAGTATCCTGTCCTGCTTGAGTTCCTGCCCAGACTTCCTTCAATACTGAACAGGAATATGGAAATATAAAGCTACATAAACCTTTTTTCCCTCCAACTTGCATTTTTGGACATGACATTTCTACTCAGTAATAGAAACCCTGACTATATCACACTTTTATATCAAACAAATAAAAAAACAAAAGTTGTTTTACTTTAGTATAATCTGAAAGGAAGCAACATTTAAGAAATTGCCCAATTAGAAGTTAAAAAGAAAAAAATGGATGTGCTCCTTAAAAGCTCTGCATAGAAATAAGTACATACATAAAAGGAACCTAGTATTTGCCATGATTATTACACAGTTTTACTGGTCTTCTTTTGAAATTACGTGAAATGACATGTACATACATAATTGTATATTTAGAAGACATTTCAGTCCAAGGAGATGGCTCAGTTTTTAAAAATTTACATTGTATAGGAGAGTGAAAATTGAGTACAGATTCCAAGAACCTATGTAAAAGTTAGACCTGAGGGCACATTTCTTCAGTCCAGAGACTTTTACAGTGAGGTGGAAAGAAGAGACCGTTGCTGGGAACCTCCTGGGACAGTTGACCTATGCATGCAGCATTGATAATAACAAGGAAAGAACTCTTCCTCAACAAGACGTGAGACCATCCTCTCACTTCCACCCACTCACACTCCAATGATGTGTGTTCACACCCAAGCCCAGGCACGCGCATACATACATGAAAACAAATAAGAATATCTTCTCACAGGATTTTTCTGATAAAAAATGTGTTTGTAACTTTCATAGCTAATATAAAGTAGTTTATAGATTTCTCATTAGTACTTAAACCCAATATATAGCAAATATAAAAAAATGTGAAATATGACAATCACAAAATATGATCTGTAAACCACATTATCAGTGTTGGAAACAGTGAAATTGAATGTTTGTATTTTAGAAATTGGAGAGTTTTACACTGAACATATAGTATTCTCAGTAAACATTTTCAGCAAACAAATGTTCATGTAAGCCTGTTTTCTGTCAGATGAACAGTGACCAATGATCAAATGAAATCACTTTCCAGGCTTTGTATATAGAATCTACTTAGAATAAAACCAAGAATTTTGAATTGAAAAAGCAATGACTAGTCATGAAATCTGTGAAAAAGGGGATTACATAAGCATGACTGTGTCTTGTCTGGCAAGAAGTGAAACTTACTGTCAGTGCCTGTGTTTAACATGGAAAAAGCACAAGATGCCATCACTAGCACTTCAAAATTATTTTCTCTTAGGCTCACCTAAAAGTGTTTTTTTAATGCAAGAAGATTGTAGGAAATGGCTATAAAAATTATAATTTTTGTAACAATTATTACAATTGATTTTCTAAACTCATATTTAAATTTCTGTTATTAAATACTGTGGTTTGTGACATTTGGCCGAAAGGTGAATATACACAAGTCCACATCTCTGTACGCCGTTATGACTAACTTTGTATTACATTAAAACTTCTTACCAATGATGCTACATTAACACTGAAAAAAATTTCAAACACTCACACTAACAAAAAACCTGGAGTTATTTCAGTGGCAAATAAAGTAGAAAACTAAGATTTGTATTTCTAGACCCAAAATAAGGCAAGAATTATAAGATCTTGGCCTTGTGTGTTCGAATATGCATTTAAAAATTTGTTATACTCTGGCTTCTCTTCAGATAGTATAAATCTTTTGCCATAAAAATTGTGTTTTGTCATTTACACCCTCACATTATTATTGCCCAAAATTTTACAGTTCCAAAGACACAACAGTGTAGTCAACAACATTCAAGTGAACCAGTGAGTTAATGTATCTACATTATAACCAAATTTAAAACTAGGAAGTCATTTTATGGTTGTCAAGAATAGAAACCATTATATGTAATTCACCAAAAGGCTAATATAATCCTTCATTCTTTTAAGCATCAACATACAAGTATTTTTTTTCATTTAAATCAGAAATAAGAGAAATTAAAAAAAAACATTTTAATTAGCTGTTGTAAAACTGTAGAAACAAGCTGGTTAACATTTATGGGAACTTCTCTTATACAATTCAGCATATGATTTCTCATATATTAAAGGCCTCATTTCTATACCAATTTCTTTCATTTTATCCTTTATAATACTATCATGAAATAGCAAATTTTGGGTATTCAGTGACAAAATTTTCTTCAAAGTCTTGTTATTGCTATCATTTGCATTGTTGCAGAATTGACATGAACATCTAGAATATACCACAAGTTCTGTTAGATGTCACACTTCAAAAAAAACTAGTTTAACTTAGATGTCATTTCAATACATTCATTATTTACTTATAAATAACAAACATTTATTATTTCCAATAGAATTTTCCTCACCATTTTCTCTTTTTCAAAAATATATTTCCTTCTAGCAATAGAAGTTACTTTCTGGCTTCTTCTAAATTAACACGCCCTCCAATAACTCTTTTGACTTACTAACAAAATATTCATGTTTATGTCTAACCTTTCTCAAATTATGTGTTAATTATTTAAAAGCAATATTGTAGAATAATATGTTTATTTTTATTAAGTTGTATTTACAACAATTGTATTAATATTGTCTCTAGATTTTTACATTAATGTTAAGTAGAAATAGTCTAAAGTTTTTAAACTTACATCTCTTTTTAGATTTGTATTTCTTTTTAGCTTTCATATTATTCATCACCATTGAGCTTTTCCTGCATACTAATTTTCTCTAGATAATACAGTATTCTCCTGCCCTCCTAGTAAAGAAAAAGGTAGAATACCAAAAACAGAAGTAGTTCAAAATTTTCCCTTTTTCTAGCTATTCAGCTATCCTCATTTCATATATATTTACCATTGGAGACACATTGGAACAAGTAGGTTATACAAGGATTAGGAGTTAACACAGAAGCAGAAAGACTCACATGGCATATACTCACCTATAATTGGACACTAGCCCAAGAGGCATGTCCCATGAAAGTCTTCACTTACCAGGAGACAGGGATAGTTGTGAGGATATCCTACTGGGACTCTAGGGGAGAGAAGTATGGGAGAATGGGGAAACAGAAGGATCCAGAGGGTCTAGAAATCTACAAGAAGACTATCATGAGGGGCGGAACTGGGCCCAGGGGTTCTGCTCAAACTACTGCACCAACCATGGACAATACATGCAGTAAACAGCGAACCCCTACACATAGCTAGCCAATGGACAGGACATGCCCCATGGTTAAGTAGCGAGTGGGGACTGACTCTGACATGAACTCTGGTGCCCCTTATTTCACCACTTCCCCTTGGTGGGGCGACCTGGTGGCACTCAGAGGAAGGGGTAAGCAGGCTACCAGGATGAGACTTGATAGCCTATGACCATATAGTGGGGGGGAGGTCCCTCTTGGTTACTGACATAGGGGAATTGGGTGAAAGCAGGAGAAAGGGAGGAACAGCTGGATACAAGGGATAGGATAACAATTGAGATGTAGTCTGAATAAATTAATTAAATAAAAAATAATAAGAAGAAGAAGAAAACAACTGTGTATCATAATGCAAGTACTCAAATAATCACAAGTATAGAATATTCATATTGGTTGGAGGTTGGTGAAGGTTCTCTCTTTTGAAGTAACAATTAAAATTCAAAACAGACTAGATTTAATGAAATAAAATTAGAAGGAAAGGGCCCAGGTGAAGGCTCAGTTGTAAAATGTTACTGTGTATGCAGGAGAGAGGTTTTGATTTCAGCTCCCACATAACAAATGGAGGTGAGGTGGTATTCACTAGTAGTCCCATTCACTAATAAACAGAGATGAGACATTAGCTGCTATCCCAAGAAGGAATGTGGGACACCTGAACAGCCTTGGGCTCGGATCTCTCATCCCCTACTTCTTAACAGACTGGCCCATCTGGGACGCAGAGAGTGAACCAGCAGAGGTGAATTAGGTGCAGGCCACAACCCACATTGGCTGCCATCCCGAAGAGGCCTGTGGGACACCCGAGTAGCTTTAGGATTGGATCTCTCTCCACCTACTCTGCACCCCCCACCAACCGGCCCTTCTGGGACATAGCCACAAAACCAGGAGAGGAGGCCTGTGGGACATCTGAAAGGCCTTGGGCTTGGATCTCTATCCACCAGCTCTTCAGTGGCTTTGCCCATCTCAGACAGCGAACAAGCAGAGGTGAATCAGCACTGGTCATGCCCACACTGTCCACCATACCAAGGAGGTCTGGAGTCACCTGGGCATCTTTTGGCTTAGAGCATGTTCTTCTCCTGCCTGGTGCAACTGGGATAGAGAAAGAAAACTCAAAAGAGCTGAGCTGGATGCAGGCTCTAACACCCATTTTCCACTACCCTGAGGAGGCCTTTGGGGAGTCCTACCAAGCAGTCTTCAAACTTTGGCTTGGAGCCCTTTTCACCTGCTCTGAACCTGCCTGGCCTATGACACAGACAGTGAGCCCATTGGAGGAAAACACCCAGGCCTGCTAACACCAAAGACAACCAGATGGCCAGAGGCCAGCTCAAGAACACAAGCAACAAAACTCAGAGCTGTATGACACCACTGGAAATCAGTTGTCCTACCACAGCCAACCCTGGAGATACTAACATGCCTATAGCACAAGAAAAAGATTTTAAACTGAAGTGATGAAAATAAAGGAAGCCTTGAGGGAAGAAAATAAATCTCTCAAAGAGGTACAGGAAAAATACAATCAAACAGATGAAGGAATTGAAGAAATCCTGTAAAGAATTACAGGAAAATACAATCAAATGAGAGAAAGAAATGAATAAAACTATTCAAGACCTAAAAAGAGAATTAGAAGCAAGCAAGAAAACACAATAAGGGGCAATTCTGGATTTGGAAAACCTAGAGAGAGAAGAGTCACTGCAGACACAAGCAACATCAACAGAATAAAAGAGATGAAAGAGAGAATCTAAAGTGTAGAAGATACATGTAAAGTTATCAATACATCAGTCCAAAAAAATTAACCCTAAAAAGTTCCTCACACAAAACATACAAGAAATCTGGGACACTATAGAAAGACCAATCCTTAGAAGAATTGAAATAGAAGAAGAAAACTCCAAAACCCATGGCACAGGAAACATTTTCAACAAAATCATAGAAGAAAACTTCACCAACCTAAAAAAAGAAATACCCATAAACATATAAGACACCTATAGAACTTCAGATTGGACCAGAATAGACCAGAGATAAAATCCTCCCATCACATAATAATCAAAGCACTAAATGTACAGAAAAAAAGAAAGAATATTAAAAGCTGCAAGAGAAAAAGGCCAAGTAACATATAAAGGTAAACCTATAGGAATTACACCTGACTTCTGAAATTTAGAAGGGTCTGGACAGATGTCATGCAGAAACTAAGAGACCACAGATTCTAACCCAGACTACTATACCCAGCAAAACTTTTAATCACCATAGATAGAGAAAACAAGATTTTCCATGACAAAACCATGTTTAAAAAGTACCTAGCCATGAATCCAGCCATACAGACAACATTAGAAGGAAAATTCCACCCAATGAGGCTAACTACACACAGGAAATAAATAACCCTACATACAAAAAACATAAAGAAAGGAAACATGCACACACACTCTTTCTACCATCAACATTAAACAAAACAAAACAAAACAAAAATCCCAAGCCAAAATAACAACAACAATAACAACAACAAAGGAACTCAACAGCCTACAGACTGGGAAAAGATCTTCACCAACTCTACATCTGACAAAGGTCTAATATCCAAAATATATAAGGAACTCAAGAAATTAAACACCATCAAACCAAATAACCTAATTGAGAAATGGGACTCAGAACTAAAAAGAGAATTCTCAACAGAGGAATATCAAATGGCTGAGAAACACTTAAAGAAATGCTTAACCTCCTTAGTCATCAGGGAAATGCAAATCAAAACAACTCTGAGATTCCATCTTACACCTATCAGAATGGCTAAGATCAAAAATTCAAGGGACACCACATGCTGGCGAGGATGTGGAGAGAGAGGAACACTCTTTCATTGCCGGTGAGAATGCAAACTAGTACAGCCACTTTGGAAATCTATCTGGTGCTATCTCAGAAAACTGGGAATAGGGTTTCCTCAAGACCTAGCTATTCCATTCCTTGGAATATACCCGAAAGATGCTCCAGCCACACAACAAGAAAATTTGCTCAACCATGTTCATAGCAGCCTTATTCATAATAGCCAGAACATGGAAACAGCCTAAGTGTCCCTCAGTAGAAGAGTGGATAAAGAAACTATGGTACATTTACACCATGGAATACTACTCAGCTATTAAAAAAAAAAAAAAAGGAATTCCCAAGATTTGTGGACAAATGGATTAAACTAGAAATGATCATAATGAGTGAATTAACCCAGAAGCAGAAAGAGTCAAATGGTATATACTCACTTATATCTGGGCACTAGCCCAAGGGATATTTCCCATTAAAGTCTTTACTTACCAGGAAAGTGGGACAGAAGGGAGGACATCCTATTGGGACTCTAGGTGAGAGAATCAAGGGAGAATAGGGAAATAGAAGGATCCAGAGGGCCCTAGAAACCTACCAGAAAAACATTATGATGGGCAGATTTGGGCCCAGGAGTCCTACTCAAACTGTGGCACCAGCCAAGGATAATACGTGCAGTAAACTTTAAACCTCTACACAGATCTAGCCAATGGACAGGATTTTCTCCACAATTGAGTGAAGAGTGGGGTCTGACTTTCACATGAACCCTGGTGCCCCATATTTGACCATGTCCCCTTGATTGGGAGGCCTGGTGGCACTCAGAGGAAGGATAACAGGCTACCAAGAAAAAAAAAGACTTGATACATTATGTGCATATGGGAGGAGGTCCCCCTCAGTCACAGTCATGGGGAGCGGAGTAAGGGGAAAATGGGAGGGAGGGAGGAATGGGAGGATACAAGGGACGGCATAACAATTGAGATGTAATAAGAATAAATTAATAAAATATATTTTTAAAAAAAGGAACTAACAATCTCTGGTCATTAGTATCTTTCAACATCAATGGCCTCAACTCCCTAATAAAAATACACAGGCTGACAGAGTGGATGCAAAAACAGGACTCATCATTCTGCTGCATACAAGAAACACAGACTAAACTGCTGTAAAAAGGTATTCCAAGGAAACACACCCAAGAAGTAAGCTGGCTTAGACATTCTATTATCTAATAAAATAGACTTTCAACTAAAAATAATTAAAAGAGATGGGGAAGTACACTTTATACTCATTAAAGGAAAAATAAAACAAGAGGACGTCTTAACCCTGAATATCTATGCTCCAAAAACAGGAGCACCAACATTCTTAAAAGAAACATTACTAAAGCTTAATTTACACATTGAACCCCATGCGTTGATACTAGAAGACTTCAACACACCACTCTCCCCAATAGACAGATCACTGAGACAAAAACTAAATGGAAAAATAATGAAACCTAACAGATATCTACAGAACATTTCACTCAAACACAAAAGAATATACCTTGTTCTCAGCACTTCATGGAGTCTTCTCCCAAATTGACCATATACTTGGTCACAAAGCAAACCTCAACAGATAAAAGAAGATCAAAATAACCCTTTGCATTTTATCATATCACCATGGACTAAAGCTGGAACTCAACAACAGAAACAATAGAAAGGCTACAAACCCAGGGAAACTGAACAACTACCTACTCAATGACCTCTGGGTCAGGGAAGAAGTAAAAAAGAAATTAAAGACTTCCTAGAATTTAATGAAAATGAAGGCACAACGTACCCAAATATATGGAACACAATGAAAGCAGTACTAAGAGGAAAATTCATAGCACTAAGCTCCTTCATAAAGAAATTGGAAAGATATCATACTAGCTACTTAACAGCGCACCTGAAAGCTCTTGACCAAAGAGAAGCAGACGAACCCAAGAGGATTAGACATCTGGAAACCATCAAACTCAGCGCTTAAATCAGTAACTAGAAACAAAGACAATCAGGAGGCAGAGGCTGGTGGAGTGCTGTGAGTTCCCAGCCAGCCTGGTCTACAAAGTGACTGCAGAGCAGCAAAGGCTACCCAGAGAAACCCTGTCTTGAAAAACAAACAACAAACCAAACAAACAAAAAGAGAGGAAGACAAAAGTTCAAAGACTCAATCACACCTTCACAATAGCCACAAAATCCCACAATGTATCTTGGTGTAGCCTTAACCAAGCAAGTGAAAGACTTGTATGAAAAAAAAAAACCTAATTTTCTGAAAAAATGTATTGAAGAAGATATTAGAAAATGGAAAGATCTCCCATTTTCATGAATTGGTAGGATTAATATAGTAAAGATGTCCATGTTACCAAAAGCAATCTACAGATTCAATGCAATTCCCATCAAATGCCAACACAATTCTTAGAGACCTTGAAAGAATAACTTTCAACTTCATATGGAAAAATAAAACTAAACAAACAAAAAACCAAAGAGCTAACTCAATCCTATACCAAAAAAATCTTCTGGCTGTTTCTCCGTCCTTGATCTCAGGCTGTACTATGGAGTAACAGTAATAAAAATGGTTTGGTATTGGCATAGAAACAGACAGATGGATCAATGGAGTCTAACAGAAGACCCAGAAATAAACTAACTTGATTTTTTGACAAAGAAGTCAAAATGGGAAAACAAGATAGCAACTTCAACAAAAGGTGCTGGTATAATTTGATGTCTACTTGTAGCAAAATGTAAATAGATCCTTATTTATCACCTTGCACAAACTGAAGTCCAAGTGGATTAAAGAACATAAAACTAAACATCCTAAATCTCTTAGAAGAAAAAGTGGGGAAGAGACTTGAGCTTACTTGGCACAAGAGACAACTTCCTGAACAGAATGTCAGCAGCTCAGGCTCAAAGATCAACAATTAATTAATGGGACCTCATGAAACTGAAAAGCCTCTGTAAGGCAAAGGACACTGCCGAAAGAACAAAATGACAGCTGAGAGACTGGGTAAAGATCTTTACCAGCCCTACATCTGGCAGATGGATAATGTCAAGAATATGTAACTTAAATACCACCAAACCAAATATTCAAATTAAAAGGGGGGGGGGGAGGTAACAGAACTAAAAATAGAATTCTCAAAAAAGGAATGGCCAAGAAACACTTAAAGAAATGCTCAATGTCCCTAGTCGTTAGGGAAATACGAATAAAAATGACTCTGAGATTCCACCTTACACCAGTCAGATTGGCTAAGATCAAAAACTCATGTGACAGCTCATGCTAATGAGGATGTTGAGAATGGGGAACACTTCTCCATTGCTGGTGGCAGTGCAAACTTGTACAACCATTTTGGAATAAATCTAGTGCTTTCTCAGAAAATTGGGAACAATTTTACCCCAAGACCCCTATACCTCTCCTGAGCATATATCAAAAAGATGTTCTACCATACAACAAGGACATTTGCTCAACTATGTTCCTAGCAACTTCATTCATAATACCCAGAGTCTGGAAATGACCTAGATGGCCCCCGAGTGAAGAATGGATTAAGAAACAGTCATACATTTTTACAAAATGGAACACTATTCAGTTATTAAAAACAAGGACATCTTGAAATTTGCAGGCAAATGTATGGAAGTTGAAGTGATCATCCTGAGTGAGGTAACCCAGACCCAGAAAGACTACCTCAAAACAAGATGGAAGGTGCTTTGTGACACAGTAGGTTTTTCTGTAACTTCTATAGGTATATTGTGAAACACTAGTATTCACATTTGCACACACAGATTTAGACATACATACAAATGGACAAAATTCATAATCATTGAGATGGATACCATATGTTGACCTCTGGCCTTCACATAGATTTACACATGGGTACACAGTCACACATTCATATATAAGTTTGTACACAAACAGGGACATGTACACACAAAAGAAATTAAAAGTATGTTCCTTAAAAGAAGAAAACATGCCTTAATCTCTGAAAGGAAAATTAAAAAACAAAGAAAAAATTCCAATGAGACTGGTGTAGCTGGAATAGAAAAAGACATTTAGCTACAGTTGGCAATGGCTCAGAATGATAGAATGTCGGGGGTATGCTGATGACTGGGGCCTCTATTTAAGGGCAATGAGAAGCCTCTGCTAGAAAGAAAATATTGGGTGACTCTATGCAATTTTCCTTTTAAGAAAACACTGGCTGCAAAGTGGTAAATTGTGTGGAAAAGGCTTGAGGGTAAAGTTAGCAACTGGGACAAACTAGACTGTTTCTTCAGTAATTCAGAAAATGGCTAGTTACTTTGAAATCAAGTGTTAGAATGAAAGAAATGGGCAGTTGTGTCTATACAAGAGACAAGGAGATGTTGGAAAGATTAGCATTCATCTAGCTCGACTAATTGCAGGCCTAAGGAGATGCTCACTGATGAGGGCACAACTGAAAATTGACCTTTTCAAGAAGCAGCCATCAGGACCTGAACCTTAGATGTTGTAGAGACTTTTGGTGCATTACTGGTTATCCTTATTTTACTGATTCTTTTTTCTTAGTTTTCACAGGTCATCACAGGTGGTAATATTTTCTGCACATATATGTAAAGATGTTTATGTAATTTACTCATAGCCAAGGAGAAGGAAATTAAAGCTTGCTGGTTGTAGTTTCATGAAAAGCCAATATTAAAAAAACAGCAAAAAAAAAATTCAGTAAATAAACACCACTAGACACAAGAAAGAAACTGTATAAAAGCCCTTCACTCATCTCCATCACCCAAGTTGTTGTTTGAATGCGGATACCTTTTTTAAAGACGATGCAGCCCTCTTACATGTTTGGAGAGGGTCATCCCACAGGAAGGATACACAGGATGCTCAGAGAGGGAGACTGGCATTGTATGCACTGTTACCTATAAAAGAATTACTTATATTTGTAACCTATACTTTGTTAGTTTCTCTTACATTACATTCATTGTTATCCTGTTACTTGCCTGTGAAGTGTGACAGCAAATGATTAAAAGAGCCTAGGGAGACTATATATTGTATATATGGTTTTATTTTTTTCATTTGTTTTGTATTAAAAGTCTCAATTTGAAGTCTAGGATGGCTTGTATATAGCCTATACTACACTGAAACTCATAGCAATTCTCCTGCTTCAGCTTCTGAAGTGGTAGAATTAAAGATATGAGCCATGAAGTTCATCTGCCATGATACTGGGAGTTCATGAGAATTACCTGATTTAATTGTTACATGAAAAATACTGTGAAGTTTGTGATAGGTGGTCAGTAAATCAATGGATACAAATGAACATTCAGAAGAGAGTACTGAATTGAGAAAGATCGAGTATGGTTTATTTTCATGTGACATTAACTGGGTAGCTAGGGTATAAAAATATCTTTCAAGGAAGATGAAAGATTATTTTCCAAACATTTAGAAAAGAAGTAATTCCCATTTTGCGTGGCTTTCCATGGTTGTTCTATTATAAATTGCTCTGAGTCAATTTATCTCCTTATATATCTCTGATCCTGATTTCATACAATAGAAATATTTTGCTAAAGCCATATTATTTTGAAAAAAGAACCTTCAAGATCTGATGAAAGACCTTTTGCTTTTCTTTCTATCTACTTTCACTCTCCCCCATAAGACATGCTTCTCTTACTTTGTGTATATTTTGTATTGCCCTCTTTTCACCAAGTATGCTATTCATTTTATTTCTTCAAATATTACTGAGAACCTCCCTCAAATCCCAATTCCTCCATAAAGCTCTCCTCAGCAATACTGACTCAGACTTCTCCATTCCTCTAAAGTCCACAACACTTAAGAATTTTTATCATGAAACAAGAAGAGTCAATGATACGTGTTGTTCCCACACAGTCCATGAATACTTATCAGCTCTCTCACGCACATTTTAAGCATACGCTGTCTTCCATTTTTTCTTTCTTATCGCTAACAGTATTTAACCAAACTTTGCCCTTAGGAAGTTTAGTCTACTAAGCTATGGAAATGTCGATCTACAAATTTCTGTGCACCCAACTTCACAGAATCTCCCCACCTTGTGATGTTACACTTCACATACATTTCCCTGCATTCTCTGTCAATTGCTCTTTGAAGAACTATGGCCTAATTTAAAGCACCTCTCAGAGGATAGGGAAAATATTATACTTCTAATTGTGCTACTTACTACTTGAGGTGAGATAATAAAACATTCAAACCAAAAGTGATATAAGGAAGAGAGACTTTGTTTTGGTCCACAGTGTGAGGGTTCTCTACATCATGGTGGGGGAAACCATGGAAGCAAGATCTTAAGGAAACTGTTTCATCAGTAGTCATCTAGATAATCTCTCTCAGATGTGCCTCTCTGGACAATACGCCATTGCTATTCCCAGAGGCCTCTCTCTGATGATTCTAGATCTCATCAAGTTGATGACACCCAAAGAATAGAAAGAAGGAGGTGGTGTTCCAATCTGCATGCTGTTCACTGATTGGGAATTCAAATATCACAGTAGTATATAACCTTGCATAGGTGTAGAACGTAGCAGGAATGCACAATTCATTTTAATGCTACGAATAAGAATCATGATTTTCAAAGTTTGTAGAAGCCAAGAGTCAAAGCTTCTGTTGGCTCTTCATCAAGCCTAGAATGTGAAACTGCATCTGCAGGTACAAGATAGATGAGGTAAACAAGACCACAGTGGGGATCAGAATTCCTTAGTGGTGAATGTCCCAACAACTGTACTGGATGGAGGTTAATTACCAGTGCAGTGCTCTTTCTGCTATGTGATATTGGCTGTGAACAGATGATATTGGGTAATAACATTTACTGTAACTTTTATAGTGGGTTATTCCACAGTTTAGGGACCAAATGAACCTTTAAAATGTGGTTCTGTAGTCATTTGTTAAGAGTATCTATTCATTGCCGTTAATACTATATATGCATACTTCAACACCCTGACCACATGGTTCTTATAGTCACATTTCATTAGCTTTAAATGAACCTTGGTCAGAGATAAGTGTGACCTCTTTTCAGTATATTTGATAGGAAATATGGGCTTCTGATTAAGTGATCGAATAGAGTGTTCTCCAGGCTTGGAGGCTATATCAAATTACCTCTCCTACTGTGAATCCTGAGACCTTTGCTCAATAATCTGTAAAAATTCTTCTACAATCCCTACTTAAATTTAGGCTATAGTCACATCTAAAGTTCCAGACAAAAATAATGTGAACATCTCAATGTGACCTGGTCTAGGTGCCCTACCCTGGGCATCCGGGCATCAGTCGATAAATTGTTATCAATGCATCTCTATCAACATAGTCTTCTGTAAGCTGAATATTCTTTCTTCACATTCAAAGATCCATTCCAAATGCCCCTCAGTCTCTGAAAAGTATTATAAAATATGTATCACAAGTTATGATTTTTTCCTGAAGAAACAGAACTGTATTTCTTTGTGTAGGCTGAAACCTAACCTTAGCATTCTAGAGAAGTTTTTTTTTCTAATTTGTAGTGGTAAGAACTATAACAAATTCAGATTACTAGTACATGATTTAAGCTGCTTTTCTCAGTGCTGTGAACAACCAAACCAAACCAAAACAAAACAAAAACTAGACCAAAGCAATTTACAGAAGGAAGTGCATATGTTGACTGGTATATTGATGTAACATTCCATTGTGGTGAGAAAGCCATAGGAATATCAGTGACTGTTCCCTTTGCATCTGCAGTTAGAGAGAAATGAATGTAGGTGCTCAACTTGTTTTCTCCTTCTTATTCAGACCAAGAGCCACACCCAGGCAATTATGCCAAAGTTGAGGTAGACTTTTCCACCTCCATTAACTTGGTCTATGCAGTACAGCAGAAACAACCTCAGAAGTTTGTTTACATGGTGATTGTAAACCTACCATCACATCCATTCAAAACACTGAATCCGCAACTCTTGAGATAGACCTTAGACATGAGCACATCTTATTCTTGGAGATATTGTAATAAATTCTAAGGCTGATTAACTAATATGTTGACTTGGTGGTTAACAATTTATGACACAATATTGAATTTTACCTCCTGCTCTGTGTTCATCTGCAAGCATCAAAAAGTATCTTCTTGACATTCTGGCTTACAGAATTTTAAACCAGTGCTTGAGATTTTCCAAACAATCAGTTTCTTTCCTTCTTTAGTTACCTTGTCAGTGCTTGATTCACTCAAAAATCAAACATAAAAATTAGCACGTATCTTTTGCATTTTCCTATTTCTTTGTCTTGTGTATATGTGAAACTTTTTTTGGTATGGATATGTGCTACGAAATTGAGATAATAATGACAGTCTAATCATGTAAAGATAGGTTCTCCAGTCAAAGGGGCAACCAAACTTTCCCTGGATTTGGTGATACTTGTAGTTTCAGTGATATGGATCATGAATGTCTGAGTGCTTTTTTCACATTGGACTGCACCATTCAATAAGAAATGATGCTTGAGATAATAGATTTGGTGTATCCTGGTGATGACCTGGAAATTCATTTAAGAAAAATGAATAGGTGAAGCCATAGGATAAAATGTTTAAAGTGAGACTAAAGAAAGATAGAGAGGCCTTATTTTAAAATAAAAAAAAGGCTAAAAAGTGCTAGAGATGTAGCTCAATGTTAAACACTTATGGAGAATGTTACAGAATAGGTGTGAATCCCCTGTAATATGGGAGAACATACATAGTGACGGAGCAGAACAAGGAGGAGGTAAGGGTGGGGGAGCTCACAAACTTGTAATGTAAATATTACACTGTATTTATCTACAATTGTAAAAAAGGTGACATAAGATAAAATATCTATTACTGTGTCTGTCTTATTTTATTATAACGGGGTATTCTCAAACTGTAGCTAAGCTAGAGCCAGCAAGTCCCAATAGCCATCTGTCCCTAGCCCTCACAGTGCTAAAATTAAGGTTCACTTAACTTGGCCACACCCATCATCTTACATGAATGCTAGATTCAGGATAAGGCTGCTTGGCTGTACAGAAAACATTCTTGCCTACTAAGCCAACTGTTCCCAGACTCAAGAGTTTCCTTTTTTAAAAGATGAGACATTGTATTTTAGAGGTAAGTTATTTTTTTTTATGTCTGAAAATGATGACATTAAAATAATGATTTCTTTGTACTGCAGAAACTTGGTATGTTTGGTTTTTGTCTTTGTATTATGATTTGAAAATTAGTGGCACTGGATGTTACTGTAATTATTCTGATATAGTAACTTCTTGGTTGAATGGGAGAGTGAATTATTACTGCATGAAAACACAGCTTTAGACTAGCAGAGTTCAGTTTTTTTCATAGCTACTTTTCCCATGACATTTACCTTATTTTCTATTTATCTACATACTAAATATTTTATAGTTCATTTATTCAGTATAAAATACTACAATTGCGAGAAAAATTAAATGTCTTTCTCTCTCACTATTAACAATTTCCACAATAACAACTGAAATTAAGTTTCAAATTACAAATTAATAATTACAACTTTCAAGATTGATGTGGAAAAATATAAATATTTAACTTTAAGTGTACATGTGTGTTCCAAAGTTAAAAATGCAAATTCAATATAAATAAATGTTTTACTTATTTTAGTATGTTTTGTCTTGAATGTCCAGCACAAATCTGTGTTTATTGGGTTAAAATATGGTAAAGGGTATAATGAAAAGAGGCTTATGAAACCTGAATTATTGAACATGCAGCTGTTGTATGTGGTGTTTTATATGGGAGAGGAGAAAGGGTAGATGTTTGTGTTTCAGTGCTACAGAAGGCTGTTTACAGAAGGTGGGAAAGCAATCTGCACCTTCTGGGCATTTCTAGGACATCTGGCTTGACATATGAATCCAGACAGGAGCCAGAAGATGTGAGAGGATTCAGTCTCAGAGACTTCTGATCAAGAAGAAGCTTCCTTGTCAGTTTGTGGGCAGAAACTGACCTACTGAGTTCCCCATGAGCACCAAGGTCAGTACTGATATATGGAAATGTATCTGCTTATAATGGGTCCAACTGATAATGAAGAAAATAGTACCTTGCACATATAGAATGATGTATAACTTTATGTAAATAGTTAAATATAATACATAAAAATATTATGTAAATAGTGAAAATATACAAACCATACTTTATCACAAATCTCACAAATATGAGGGATAGTTGAATACATGATGAGGGAATCAATCATTATAGGGCAGAAAATGAAAACTTACAGAAATGAGGGTGGAAGAAGTTTAATTCTTTGCCATTTATATTACCCAACTGTCATATTATCTTGGAAGAAAAATTATTGTATCCAAAGTAACTTTTCATGTAAGAGACACCAGGTTGACTCCTAATTTGAGTATTGTTTCCTTCATTATGCTAGGTCAAAAGCAATTCTCATGGGTAAAAGTCACAGGAGAAAGCAGACATCTAAGGGAGAAATGATGAGAGCTCACATCACCATCACAGTATCATATTTGTCTTCCTGAATATTTCAGGAACTTAATTTTTTTATCTTCTTAACTTCTAATTTTTTTACTTATTTACTTACTATTCTTATAAGATGTCCTCATAGGGATACATAAGAACAAGAGCATAATAAAAACACTTTAAAGTGCAAATACTAATCAAAATTAATTCAGAGTTTTTGTGGTATCATCCCTCTCAGAAGAGGAAATAGGTTTGTGGGAGGCTTAAGATCATCTGGTCATTGAACTTCTGGGAAAAACAACTATACTTATGCAGCTACTCTTCCAGAGAATACATGCTTAATTTTAGAGAATATAAATTCTTATGTACAGAAAATATTAATCTGATTTCAAAAGTATATGCCAAGTCACGCCGTTCCACACCCCTCCCACAACTGTCTGCTTTGCTCTCACCATCTTACTCTCTTACTTTCTATCTCCTACATCTGCTTATGACTTTTCAAGTCACTGACCAAAAGGATCTTCAAAAGTTAGTCTGACCATATTATTTTTCCAGTTGTAAACTCAACTGTTTCAAATGATCCAAATGTAAAGTCCAACTATTTTCTCTTCCACACAGACACAAAGGATGACTCCTAGCCAGCTTTCATATTCCTGTCCTCAAAACCCTCCCTGGTTTTCTCATACTGTGTAACTGTCAGGAGCACTGAAACAACGTCAAGACGGGGAGCATTTCTCCTGTTTAGAACGGTTCTTTCAGATAAAATTCTGGATTCATTTAAGGTTGTTGGAAAAGAAGTGAACTCCAGCATTTCCCCATCTCTTTCTTCTGATTATCTTTTCTCTTTTGAACACACACACACACACACACACACACACACACACACACACACACACACGTTGCAATCAATCATGTTTTAATTCTTTTTTTTTTTTTTTTTTTTTCCTTCTACCATTGCTCTCAAATCTATAAAGACAGGGAATAGTTTGTTTTATTCATGATGTGAATTCTAGCACCTTGGAGAGCAGCAGCCTTTGTTGAAGTCTTAGTAACGTTTATTGAAGGAAAAAGTCATGTAAGTGGGCTGTGCATATTCAGGACAGTCTCTTTTCCGTGCTATTGTTCATATCATTTTCACACACAGCTTGTAAGAGAAATGTAAAACTAAATAAAATAAATTAACGATGTACATTCTTAGAGCTGTGAAAGCATGTGCCATCTGCTCAGATAGGGCTGTCTCCATACCACATTTTCCATTTATATACTCATCCAATTAATTGCATGACAAGGTGGGTAAATGAAAATAGCCAGCTGTCTCATAACTTTGCAGTCTCTTGGCATTGATATTCAAAAATAAGACACAGTCATTCTGCTTTTATCCGTAACAGTTTTAAAGTAATTTTTAATTAGGTTGTTAATTGCACATCTTTAACTCTGTTCAATATTCTTGAGCAAATGTGGAGCTTATCCCGTAATATGATATCAACTACTATTAAATAAATTAGGACTTTAACTCATTTGGTGCTTAAAGAAAAGTTACAATCAAATTTTAAGAAGAGTGCTTGAGTCTTTGTCAAAAATATGCAGGATTGAGCATAGTGTAGCCAGAATTCCTTGATGTTTTCTCTAGTATGAATTGTTTTATATTGTTTTCGTAGGTATCACAATGTTCCTTTTTCTGACATATGTCCATATATGTGCTTAATTAAAGGATTAATTGCAGATTCAACTGGTGAAGTGATGATTGCTTATCAAAAATATACATATAGAGTTAGCTATTTAAATATTTATTCAATAATGTGTTTTCCAAGTCAATATAGTTTGTGAGTTCTTATTTGTAGAAATTCCAGTTCTGCTTAAAATATATACTTTGTCATTACTGATAGGAAGGCACACTATTTAATTTCACACCTAGGATTATAACTGGCAAAAAAAGAGAGAGAGAGAGAGAGAGAGAGAGAGAGAGAGAGTGCGCAATGTCCATTCTTCTTCATGATACAGTTTGCTTGTCAAAATATGTTTATATTGTCCCCGAAAGGATTAATCCAGTAAGATGATCATGACAGTGAGTATTCAGATGAAAGCTTGTTCATTACATGCTCTCTCTTCCATTTAGAAGCCCTTGGTCTCCATGTTCATATATATATATTTAAGTGTTCCCTAAATCCTCTACAGCTACAGATTGTTTAGGAAGAAGACCTTACACAAACATGTAGTTGGGCTTAGTAATACACAAGTCCAATCCCAGCACCAGGAGAAAACGTCATAAAACTAAGAGGTTTCGGCCAACCCTCAGCCAATATCTAAATTCAGGGAGACAAGCAGCCAGTGTCTGTACTGTCTTTTAAAATAAACTCCAAAGTGCTTACACTTAATCACATTTCCTGTCCTTTTGGAGATTATTATCAAACTCAACCTGTTAATGATTGATAGCATCATACACATTGATTTTAAGATTTCTATATGTACTCATTTATACCGTGGTCGCAGGAGTTGTTGTCATGCTTTGTTTGCTGTTTTTTTTTTTTATTATTATTAATTTATTCTTGTTACATCTCAATGGTTATCCCATCCCTTGTATCCTCTCATTCCCCCCCCCCTCATTTTCCCATTATTCCCCTCCCCTATGACTGTTCCTGAGGGGGATTACCTCCCCCTATATATTCTCATAGGGTATCAAGTCTCTTCTTGGCTACCTGCTGTCCTTCCTCTGAGTGCCACCAGGTCTCCCCCTCCAGGGGACATGGTCAAATGTGAGGCACCAGAGTACGTGAGAAAGTCATATCACACTCTCCACTCAACTGTGGAGAATATTCTGACCACTGGCTAGATCTGGGAAGGGGTTTAAAGTTTACCTCCTGTATTGTCCTTGGCTGGTGCCTTAGTTTGAGCAGGACCCCTGGGCCCAAATCTGCCTATCATATTGTTCTACTTGTAGATTTCTAGGACCCTCTGTATCCTTTTATTTTGCTATTCTCCCATGCGTCTCTCATTTAGAGTCCCAATAGGATGTCCTCCCCTCTGTCCCAGTTTCCTGGTAAATAACCGCTCTCCTGTTCACTTGTAGTATATGTGCTTTAGTTTCTGGACTACATGTCAACAAAGCTCATCATAAATACACGTTCAGGTGTTGAACAAATGTAATGATTTTAAATATAAATAGTAATCTTCAAATGATAATTTTCATGGAAGGATTTTGAAGAACATATGTACACAGAGCTATAAGAGAAGTGTAGATGTTTGCTCTCCCAGTATTCCTAAATGAACTAATTATATGTTTATCTGTCATTTTGCTCATTAAACGACTGTCTGCCCTCCTGTACCTATCTTATAGCTGGTGTTTTAAATTGCCTAATATATACTCTTACATAATTTGCAGAAGACAGAAAAAAATGAAAAGTTTCATAAATAATTTCCTTTTTCTGTTGTTGTTCTTCTAAATAACTCATGTAAAAGAAAAGAATAGAATAGAAAAGAAAAGCTTCAAGTATTTTGGGAAATTAAACTTCTCAAATTAGTAGAAATGCTATTTTATTCATAGGCTTCTGTATATTAAGCCTTTTTATAGTATTACTAGACTCAGACTCATTGAAAAGCAAATATTACTGATGCTGTTGAAATTATGCTAAAGCTACTAATGGAATAATGCATTTCCCCTATGTGAGTAATAATGCTGTATAGAAATTTTGATACATTCCCCACAAGAGTCCCATTTGTTCAGTGCTAGCTGTTTGAGCGTCATCCCAGTTAGGGCAATAAATCACTGCCTTTTAGAATAACATTACCATCTTCAATATGTTTGCTGATACATTTGCATTTTACTGTATAAGAATAGATTATGATTGAAATGTGCATCACCACTGCTGCTGGAGAAACAATTTGAAATGGGTCTCATCAGAGTATGAATATCGCCAGGTCTTGACTTATTCATTCCCAGAACACAAGGAACAGAAACATGTACACCACATATTCCAGATAGAAAACTTAACAGCTGAGTCCTGATTCAATTGCCCCTTGGAGGCTTGCCATGATTACGGCATCTCTAATGCCTTAATGTAGAAAATGAAGGAAGTTCATCTGTCTTTTGTTTCTGTAACTTAGGTTTTGCAAGTTGCCAGTATTTTTTTTTTTTACTGGAAAAGCTGTCCTTTAGGATGCTCCTAAGAATGTGTACATGAAGCTCCTACTCTCAAAGCCTCTTGCTGGAGGGAGCTCTTTTTCCTTCACAGTATGTTCAGCCTTTTGCCTTTCACAATATGTTGAGTCTCTCTCACAGATCCTTGTTTCTTTCACAACTGCCTTTTATGTTCAGTCAGACAGTTTGTACTTAGTTTGATGTATCTGACAAATGCCTCCAATAGTAGCTACTAAAGATAGAAGCTATGGCCAGGCTTGACACTGCCCATGAACCGTTGCTCTTGAAGACACTCGCTGTGTTTGTCAGCTGCAGTCAATTTTTTGCTGAATGCTGCATTTACATGCACATTTTAGTTTATGGACTTGGGACGGATAACTTGCTCTCCAAATGTCAAGCTTCTCTTTCTTTCAATAAGTTTATATGCAAGCTAAACACATGGCAGTCTGGAGTTGCATTTATGTGTCTCAGCTTCTTGTAATTAGACAGATCTTATGAGGGTTCTGCCTGAAGGCATGAAACCTGAAGCCATGTACACAATTTCTAAGATACATTTCAAGGAGCTATGGGTCAGGCAGAATGCTGCAGCACTTATATTGAGAGTATTTTACTTGCCTTCTGGAGATACCTTCAATATTAATAGAATAGATTTTGTCATTTATTACTGAACATAACATTAGATTTATTGAATTAATGATTTCACTATTAAACTGGCCTTTTATGGATGATTGGTAGTGAGATTTTTAAACAATGATGAAGCTGTTTTTTCTCCAGTGGCATCTTCTAATTTACAGCATATTATAATTCATAAAAACCAAGAGTCTACACAAATCCTCCAATAACAAACTACCTGTCTGTATGCAAAGAAGCCAAGGGCCTTCACCTTGCAGCATTCCCTCTCTTTCAGATGGCTTTTTAAGAGACATGGGAGCATACAAAAGTAATGAATAAAATGAATTACTAGAAAAGAGGACCTGAAGGCTCCTGTACCCTTATGGCTAGACTGACCCAGTCCTGGATCAACACTTTGATTACTTGCAAGCCTAGGTTCATTCATGATTTTTGGTTTTAATCTTTTGGGAAACCCTTCTTTGAAAATTTGGATCTTCACGTTTTGATCAGTGGCTGCCTTGAGTCCATTGCCTTCTCTCTATCAAAGGGAATGCCTTTGAGTTTGATGGAGCCCTGACTTATTCCAAGATTTCCTTCTTTAGGCTTCCCTATTTTCTTTATTGACTTATTGCAGATACCTAGATAACTTCACATTTTAACCCCTAAAAGACTAAGATCTGAGTGTCCATCACCTTTAAAACCATAGCAGCCTGCTTATTACCTGGAAGAGGCTAGCTTTAAGAACTGCTGGGAGTCACCATCTCTAAGAAATATTCTTGTAGTGACATTTTAGGTGCCTTCAAGATGCTTAACTAAGTGAAATGAGACAGGAACTACTAATATCCCCATCCAGGATTTCCGTGGTTATTGTAAAAGCAAAAGCGTGTCCTGAAAAGAGACGCAAGGGGATGAACATTCACACAGCAAAGAGCCTCTCCAACTGACAAACAGCCCTTTTCAAGATAGCAGATTACATCGGCTAAAAGGAACAATTATTTTCTTAATTTCATAATTTTTCTGCAAAGGATTAGCAAACTATGATACACATTTCTCCCATACTTAACATTCCTTTCCAAACAGTGTCAATTCATGGTTTTATTTTGTGTCTTTTTTATAGAATACAGCACTTTAAGTACATATCAACTCTTAAGATCTTGGTATTTTAAAGAATGGGAAAATGGAACAGTATCTTTAAAAATATTGACATGCTTTGGAAGTAAGCCTGGAAATGTCTTTTAAAAACCTAGAACTAGAAATACCATGTGACCATTCTACGGAATGTACCCAGATAGGTTTGTAGCCTACTAGAGAGACAGCTTCATAGTCATAGACATTGATACTCTATTCCAAACAGCTAGAAAACTGAATCAAGCTAGATGTCCATCAACAGATGAATTTTAAAAATCTGCAGTAATATATACAATGGAATATTATTACATTGTAAATCATGAAATTTTTCAGGTAACTGGATCTGGAAAGAATATATTGAGTGCAGAAACACAAAGGCCATTTGTTCTCTCTTATTAAAAACAGCATGCAGTTTCTAGGTTATCTTCTTTTTTCTTGTTCCTTTATTTATTTGGTCTGTTTAACTTGGAACAGAAATAGAAGCCAGGAACTAGAAAGAAATCCTTCTTGGTGGGTGCACAGTACAGGAGGAAGGGTAGATTACATGTCAGATGAAAGCAAAGGAACAGGATGCTGAGTGTGAAGGGTTTAAAATGTCTTGGCCTGGGAGTATGGGAGAAACCGGAAAATAATGTGAAGTGCTAATTCCAACAATGTGGTTACAAAATCCTGTTTGGAAAACTGCTAGCTCATAATACAACTACAGAAGTAGTGGGGGGGGGGCAGAAGGACACATGCAAAACTGAAGAACAGATGAATGCTGAAGGTTAAAGAATTGAGCTGGGATGGAATTTGGTAGCTTGGGTAATGGAAGAGGTAGTGAGTAGGTTTGTCAAAATTAAAGATGTATGAGAAAATAGTATGGTAACCCACTTATTAAGTAAATTAATTTCAAAATAAAATTTATAAGTGAGTTCCACCAGGTTTAGACTGCATGGTGGACAATGTTGCCCATGACTGTAATTTAATGAATGAAAACTGCACTGTAAAGCCTGGGGAATGAGAAATATCCCACAGTCTCCAAAGCCATGTAGGTTTTTCCCTTTGCTATTGATGCCCACCACAGCTATATGTTAAAAATATTTTTACTGAAGGCACCACACACTTTAACTGCTTGACACAGAAAACACAGTCTCAATCAGATAAGAACACTTTCTCTCTGCTGACTAGCTTCTGTGTAACTAGTAAGTGTTATACCAACTAATAGGAGAGACAACACATAAATGGTGACACCCATACCTGGAGTCAGCTATGATACCAAACTGCCAGGTAAGATGTTCTTACTGGTGACAGGGCTGTTACATTTTCTACACTAGGGAACTTCATGCTAATCATGGTCAAATTCCCTGACTTGAGTACGTCATAGGTCATAGGTCATAGGTCATAGTAGTACCTGCTGTTTTTCCTTCTCTAAAACAATTCATAAAAGTGCTTTCTAAGTATTTCTACTTATAGCCTGATATATGAGTTGCTCTTTACTTTGGTGAGAGAACTGTCTTTATTCAGTGGGAAGCAGTCAATAGAGTCAATAGAGAGACATAAAACTTATCAAAGTGCTGAAAATAAGAATTCAAGTGCATATCTCCAAACAGAAAATTTATATGTGAACCTACTCCTCCCCAAGCTCAGGGAACATCACTGAAGAAGACACAGACTGAACATGTAAGAGCAGAAGTAGTATTATAAGATGCTGTCTTTTGGACATGGCATGGGTATCACACTCATGAATTACCGCAGCCATAATTACCCGCACAACACCTTCCTAGTATCAGTGCAGTGAGAAATCTGGCATAGATAATCTCCATACTGCACCCACTTCTGAGTAGCATTGATGGTTGGTAGCTGTTGGGGGAGGAATAATCAGTCATTTTTGAAGATACAGCAAAAGGTAAGAGTCCCATGCTTCAACAACTGGCCCCATTATGTAGAATAATTTTAATCCAGCAACATGTCTGCCTTGGCAAGGAACCACATCCAAAGACCTTCTAGGTCTATGTGATCTGGCTAAAAGATAGACAAGCTCGGGACTGCAATATGATCTGGCTGGAATATAGACATATCCTTAGTACTCACCTTTAAGCCCTAGCAATGAAAGCAACTATATTTGAAAGTGACATCTAATTGAGGGGCAGACAAAGCAACAAACCAGAGAAAGATTTGAGAGAATGAGTCAGCGATAGGATTTACCCAACTCTTATGAGAACAGGACAGGATACAGAAACTACTTAAATGTATCAGAGAGAGAGGAGAGAGAGAGAGAGAGACAGAGAGAGAGAGAGAGAGAGAGAGAGAGAGAGAGAGAGAGAGAGAGAGACAGAGAGAGAGACAGACAGAGACAGAGACAGAGAGACAGACAGAGACAGAGAGGCAGAGCAAGAGAGAGAAGAGGGGAGAAGGAAGGGGGAGGGAGAAAGAGAGAGGGAGGGGGAGCAGGGAGATTACACTGAGAGGTTCTAATGAAGCCTTTTGCAGAAAGAACAAGGAGACTACAAGTGAAGACAAAAGCCAGAGAATGAGAAAGAGCTGGAAGTTTAAAATATATTTCTAGAATTAGTTTGACGCCAGACAGAACAATTCAGTTAGAAACCAAGAGTAGCTAGTTTTTTCTTTTTTTTTTAGTTTTTTAAAATTTTATTAATTTATTCATATTACATCTCAATTGTTATCCCATCCTTTGTATCCTCCCATTCCTCCCACTTTCCCCTTACTCCCCTTCCCTATGACTGTGCCTGAGGGGGACTTCCTTCCCCTGTATATGCTCATAGGGTATCAAGTCTCTTCTTGGTAGCCTGCTATCCTTCCTCTGAGTGCCACCAGGTCACCCCCTCCAGGGGACATGGTCAAATGTGAGGCACCAGAGTGAGTAGCTAGTTTTAATCAGTCAGTTTGGTGAGGTGTTCAGGCCAGAACAACTGAGGTGAACCATCCAGCAAGAGTTCAGAAAGATCTAGTAAGGCTTGGGAATGGCTCTCATCCTGTCCTCTCATTTTGAAATAAAATAACATTTACAATGTTCCAATGTGTAAGTGGGCAGCATACACTATACTTCCTGGATTATAAAGAAATGTCTTGAATTTGGGATGGGGACATGTAGAAGGGGTGTGAAGGGAATTAGAATCATATTTAATTATACACATGTATGAAGAATCATGAAAATCGACTTATTGGTTTTCCTTGTTCATTATTAGTTATAAGAAATAAGACTCCTCACATATTATACCAACTTGATGTACAAGTTCACCCTGAGAGTTACATCTTTATATTTAAAAAAAATGATGCATGATTAATTTTATTTTAAATTTTATTATTTATATTTCTCTGTGTGTGCATGTATGTGTGTGCACGTGTGTGCTTGCATGTGAACATATGTGAGGAGATATTTTCTATTATTTTCCAGCTTATTTTTGAGACAGATCCTTTACCCAACATGCATCTGTGTATACATATTTCATGTGCATGCAAGTGTCTGAAGTACCTAGACACCAAATCACTTGTAGCTGGTGTTATAGGTATTTGTGAGATGCCTGATGTGTAGGCTAGACACTGTACTCTGGCCCTCTGCAAGAGCATTATGTGCTCTTAACCACTGACCCATCTCCCTAGCCTCGGGTTTGTTTAATGAAAACAAATTGCATATATATATATATATATATATATATATATATATATATATATATATATATATGTATATAAAACTTAGATTTTTGAAAGACACAATTTTCAAGCTGATGTAGGCTAATGATAACTATAATTTTAAAATTCATTTGATGTTAATATTAAAAATTACTGTCTTTAATAATGAATGTTATAATTTTGGTGGACAATAAATAAAATAATTTATTCCCATATACCTTAACTCATTTCAAATAATGTAGCACATTGTAATTATTACACTTCTCATATTTATTATAAATACAATATTTTCAAGCAATTCCAACCCAAGAGATAAACATTCTTTTGATAACTTAGAGTTGTGACTTCATTATATCTCCACATTACTGTGTATCGTTATTAAATATTAAATGATCAATTAAGAGAAAGTGCTAAATACAAGATAAATAAAGATATAAACCTGGAAAAATTTCAGAAGAATTCATTTGTCAATTAATTATGTACACATACATTTAAAATGAACAGAAATTAGCACATTAGTTGTTCCCCAAACACTTGCAATTGCTAGGCAATTCCCCAACTTCTCAGTTTAAAGTCTTTGATTTTCCAAATATATTTATTAAATCTGAAAACAATGAGGCCGCTAAAGTAACACCATAGAGGTCAGGGTTTAAATGGCTCCCTAAGATGCAGTATTTGATGGGACTGGCTCAATTGCTCCATATACTTCCATTACAGTGCTGCATATATCTATCAGGAAAGATGAGATCATCAGTCAGGTGTTATGCCTGATGAGATGCTATCTGGGAAAAGCACTTCCACTGTTTTTTCTTTCTTCTTTTTGCATTGTAGATGGATGGAAATATATCACAAGCATGAACAATATTCATGTACTGAACATTTATTTCCTCATTCTTTATTTCCATGTTGTGTGTGATCATAAAAAAAGAAATCCATCATGTGTGTTCTAGATTCTTTTACTCTTTTCTGTGTCCTGCTTCATATGATTTAGACACAGTACCTATCCAGTCACTACAGACATATGCTTTCCTAGTTCCTGCCTTCTGATCCTATTCTATTTGATCGAATTTAATGGATTCCAGGTGGGTCAACATGTTCCAAGTACTTCCAATTCTAGTAGTTCCCAGGAGTCACATTTGCCTCTATTTTTTACTCACATATTGTTATCATATTTACCTGAATGGAATACTATTATCATATCTGAAAAGCCCATTCTCCATCTGTCAATGTATTTTCAATGGATGTAGATAGTATGCATCCTGTCTAGTTTTGTCAGACTCTAGGCCTTTCTACAGCCGGCCACAATACTCGCCATGTTCTATGCCTTCATCATATGGAATATTCTATTGGCTAACAGTGTTTTTCATCTCCCGTCTTGTACAATGCTTCTGTACAGAGAAACTCAGAAGCCCTTTCTCAATAAGAAGTCTCCTAATCCTTTCTCATTATGTGTGCCTAGGAGAATAATAGCTCTACAATGCTGCTAAATGCTTATCTCCGAACGTCAGAAGGCACCAGCTTACAAGAAAAGGAACAAAGACGTGAAGGAGAGATGAACCTGTTTTTGTTATGATCCCAAGTGTGGGATGGGAACGGTCTTGTGAGAGAACAGGTGATGTTAATCCACTGGAAGACAAACCACCTGGTGCGGGAGCTTGATTGTTGCCAGCTGAAAAGATCCGTGAAGGGACTCGGTGGGGAGATATATTAATGAGCTCAGAAGTGGCGGCAGGGCCTTTGGAGACTTGGGATAGTTTTGGCTGTACATCGCTCAACTTTGGGACACTCTTAGAGAGAACTGCTCTAGGGAAGGCTTCGGGGCTCTGGGCTCCTGGTGAGGTTCCAGGTTCTAGTTACTCCAGGTTTCAGCAGAAGAAATCCTGATGATTACGCCAGGAGAATCGTTCCTCGGAACTGATATCCTACGGTTTTGTTATTGTATTCTTTAATCTTCTTTTCCTATAGTTTAGGTTAGTCGGGTTATAAGTGATGTAAGCTTGGTTAATAAGTTCATAATAAAGTATATTGGTTAAGAAAATTGAGCCTACAATGAAGATTATAGATGAAATTTGTAGAAGATGATTAGATGGATGTGAGATGACGAAAGCTTTTCCTTGATGGTCCAGTGAGGAAACTTCAATGACAAGATCCTGAAGATTATAATAGGAAGCAGGCCATTCACAGAAATGAGAGTGTTATGAGGTTGGAGCACCTAAGAAAAACCTGGAAGATGTGGTCAAAGGGACCACAGGTAAGAAACAGTGGACAGCTGACTTCTGAAAGGACAAAGAAACAGGTTGTCTCGGCAGGGCTCACATCAGCTAGTTCAGGCCTGGCATCACTGTGTTAAGACTCATTTCAGACTTCTGATTCAGAGAACTATAAGATAATGACTCTCCCCCCCCCCTTCTCTCTCTCTCGTGTCTGTGTGTGTGTGTGTGTGTGTGTGTGTGTGTGTGTGTGTGAACAACTATTTTTTAGGAAATTCTTCACAGAAGAAAAGGGAGACCGTTTCATGGAAAATGAACATCTTCCTTTTTATTTAAAGTGATAACAGCATATACATAAATGACACATTGTGCCAGTCACCTTTATATGTGTTCTTAATTGTCTTCCTGTTCCATTTTTGCAACTTGATAAGGGAGCTATCATTGCATTTACTTTGCAGAGAAAACACAAATGGCTTAGAAAACTTTTCTTGTTTGTCAATATCAACATTATGTGGTAGAGCTAATGACGAGACTATGTGAAAGACACAAAACAGAAGATTTTCTAAGTTGCTCTGATTCCAAATTTGAGACTCTTTCCTGCATAACATGCGGCTTCCTAGACCTGTTCCAGGTTTTCTGCCTAGAGTTTCCTGCTCAGCCCTCAGAAGCACTGAGCTCAGCTGAGTCTGGTGATCTGGTCATGATCACCGAGCTGGTTGATCTGAATCCAAAGGCCAGGTTCTTTCCACTGTTTTCAGCTTCCAATGTGCAGGACCAATATCGAAAACCCCCGGCTGGATATCTACAGCACAGCTGCCTCACTTTGGCAGAACTACACAGAGAATTAGAAAGTGGTGGGTCTGCTCCATGTCATCTTGATTGAAAAGGGTTGAAAGAAACACTGTTGGCCCAAATTCTTCATTTCTCCTTTATGAAGCAATAGCTGGTCTTTAAATTGTTGTGAAGTCAGGGAAACTCATTTAATGGTAGTCAGACTTTTCTTTTTCTACTAGCTGTAAAATGTGTAGTTCAAATGCTAAAATATTTAGTGAGTGTGCACTCCCTGCCCTTCCACAGGTCAAGCTTCAGATCCATGAGGTCTCATCTCGCTTTTCTGTGGCCACTGTTATCTCCTTACTGCTACTTGTTTTCTGAAGGGAAGGGAGTACATACAACTGATTTAGAAATTTGATAACAGTAAAGATTTTAAATGCAGAATAATTACCCACTCGTCCACTCCTGCTTGTCAGTCTTTGACTTTCTCCCACTCACTTTTTTTAATATTCAATCCAGTGCAATACATACATTAAAATTCATTTAAATTGAAAGTATTTCATAAGGTCCAACTAGAAAAGAAAGTTATCAGTATTAGTAAGAAAATGTCTAACACTGGGAAAATCTAAACCTTAAAATTCCTTGTATTACCAATAATGAGCATGAATAGATTATGAAGAAGAAAAGCTCACAGTTGTTAAGTAAGATAGAAGTATTTTTAAGATATTACCATTAAAAACTGGAACTATAAATGTCAACAGCCATATGCTTGCTCTATTCACTTCCACCATTTAAGACATTACCTGGACTTCTACAGAGTCTATACAAAATGTGATCAGAATGTAAACAGTGCCTTTATCAGGCAGCCATATGAATGATACAGTGAACAACATTAAATTTTAATTGATCTGTTATTAATTTGTGTCTGTACATGTGTGGATGCACATATGTATGTGCATGCATGTGCATATGTGTGTGCATGTGTGTGCATGTGTGCATGTGTGTGTGTGTGTGTGTGTGTGTGTGTGTGTATAAGTCAGAGGACTTCATTCTTACCTTGTACCAAATTGTATTGTACTCATCTTGTCAAGATTGGTGGCAGGTGTCTTTAACTGTTGAAGTATAATGCTCATAGATAATTAGTGTTTCTATTATTAACAACAAGATAGTTTCTATGATAAATTTTCCAGATAAAAGGAAATAAGATATTCAGAGGAGCAGAATGATCTATCACTTTCATCCTATTCAGAACATTAGGCCCTGATTGAGGGATTACAGTGGAACCATATGACTTAATTCTCATCCTGATTTCTTGAGTGATTCTGAGACATGCAGTGCTTTGTGACACATTGGGTGGTGTAAGAAAACACCATATTGGTTGACAGTTCTTCCCCCTTTCTCACAAAGCATAGCTTAGAAGGTTTTAAAGGTTATAAAGGGGCTTAGAAGGTTATAAAGGTTTTGTAAAAATAGTGCCCCCTGTTGACTCTTATCACACTAGGAAGAGACGGCAGAAGCATGTGCTGGGCCGGACTACCCTGTAATGAGTAGCAGTAGAAAAAGAGCCAGAACAGAAGAGTGGAAACATAAATGCTTAGTATCACACATGACAAGTCTTTGCTTGTATCTGGAGCATAATTTACATGATAGAACAAAAACACCCATGGAATCCATCTCCTGCTCCATCTGCTTTTTGGAATGCTCCTTAAACACTTTGAAATAATTCTGAAATGCATTAGTCATTTGCATCTTCATATCTTTCCTAGAAACAAAGTTTCAGAAGTTTCATTACCAAATACCAAGGAGTAAGTGAAGGAAAAAAAAAAAAAAAGCAAAGAAAATCATATTGGTATCATTTGTAACATATTTGTATCCTTACTAATAAAACACAAGGTAAAATCCCCTAGGTACTAATATTCCATGGGAAGATTTATCAGCTGTCATGAAATCTGTGCTGAGGGATACCTTGTAGTGATGTAGTGAGAGACTAAGCTCTGTGGAGTTTTGTAGTGAGAGAATGTGTTTGTATCTTCCATTTCTCTTTAGGAAAGCAGAGATCATGGTAATTTAAAGATTTTTTATATGAAGAAAACAAGATAATAAATTAAAAAGCACTCATACATATCTCAACATTTAGCGAGCTATTAAACTGGAATTTAACTAAGCCAGACTGGATCCTAAAGTTATTATTTTACATTATTTTACGATTTCTGAAGGGTAATAGCTGACATAAAATGTGAAATGAAATAAAAATCCATGAGGTGGATATTAGTTGTCATGCTCTGGTTTTTATGAGTACTCACATAAACACTGTGACAGAACTTTGCATTAAACTCTAACAATGCCATTAAACTTATATCTGTATGGATGTGTACATGGTGACGGAGACAACAGAGCTTCAAATATTATGTAGTACTCAGCCAGTTTTAATAAATATTGGCTCATGGTTACTTTTGTTTCAGCTATACCCGCTTCCCACCCTTGTGTAATTTCCAGACATCTAATTACGCTTGAGGATGTAGTTCACTGGCTATTTCTGCTAAGATCTATGTGTGAGGTTTCTGGGCATGAGAATAAAAGTTGGAGAAATTTGGTTAAGTTATCTGAAGGATTAGGGGAGGGGATTGGAGATGCTTGGCAAAGCTGAAAATAGCTGTGGACAAGTGAGTTTGATGGGGGCTTTCTGGGCAGAGGCAACTTGAATTTATTATGTATGAAGTCAAGTCACACTTTGTGATGAATCACATTGCTAATGTGCTAATTGCAAGAGCACCTCTTCTAATGAACTTGGCTTGAAGAGCGTTAACCTCCACCCCTCTCTCATAACACGTGCTCTCTTATGATGATGTTCTCACAGCGGAACATTTTTCTTGTGCATTGGGGAATTCAGCTGTATGTAAATGTGCATGTGTATATGTGCAACATCGCCAAATAATGGTACATAGTGTCCAGCGGAAATAATTGGGGTAGCCATGCTGAGGCAGCCAAATCGAATTCCTGTTGGAGAGGAATTTCCTTTTACTGTTAAACTCCCAATGTTTTATTCCCACAGCAGACATTTTTCTTACCATAGGATGAACAATAATAACAGCTACTGGAAATGATTTGTTCCCTCACTGTTACCAGAGACGCAATGACTGTAACACTCATGGATGTCTGATGCTTTCTGTACTCCAATTATAGAGCTTTAATCAGGACAGGGGGCCATGAAGATCACGAAGGAACAAACATGCCTGAGTCTAAAATAAAGGTGGGATCATTCCCTTTTATCAGAAAGCATCATGGGAAGATTAGCCAGAACCAAAGTTTCCAAGTCTGAAATGCTCAGTTTCAGAGTATACTGAGATAGGCAAATATATTCCGTGTCTGGATTTTGGTCAATGTTGATTGTTCTGGCAGAAATGAAGATGCAAACGTAGCCCTTAAAATTCTGTTTGACAACTCAGAATAAAATGAACCTAAGGTCTGTGCCCTACTTTTTAAGTTGGGTTATTTGCTTCGGTGGTGTTTAGTTTCTTGAGTTCTTTATATATTTTGTATATTAGCCCTTTGTCAGATGTATGGTTGATGAAGATATTTTCCCACTCTGTAGGCTGTCATTTTGTTCTATTGACAGTGTTCTTTGCCTTACAGAAGCTTTTCAGTTTCATGAGATACCACCTATTAATTCTTGATCTTAAAACCTGAGCTATTGGCATTCTGTTCAAGAAGGTATCCCTATGTCAGTGAGTTCAAGGCTCTTTCCCACTTTTTCTTCTAACAGATTTAGTGTGTCAGGTTTTATGTTGAGGTATTTAACCCACTTGGACTTTAGTTTTGTGCAGGGTTAAAAATATGAGTCTATTTGTATTTTCTACATGTAGATAGTAGACATCCAGTTAGACCAGCACCATTTGTTGAAGATGCTGCCTTTCCCCCACAATTGTATGGTTTTTGGCTTCTTTGTCAAAATTCAAGTGTTCGTAGGTATGTGGGTTTATTTCTAACTCTTCAATTCTATTCCATTGATCAACCAGCCTATTTCTATGCCAGTACCATGACATTTTTATTACTGTTGCTCTATAGTTCAGCTTGAGATCAGGGATGGAAATTCATCTGGAAGATCTTCTATTGTACAGATTGTTTTATATACTCTGGGTTTTTTTGTTTTTCCTAATTCTCAACAGAGTAATATTGAATGGCTGATGCACACTTAAAGAAATACTCAATGTTCTTAATCATAAAGGGAATACAAATCAAAACTACTTTGAGATTCTATCTTATACCAGTCAGATTGGCAAAGATCAAACACTTAAATGACAGCACATGTTGGATAGGATGTGGAGAAAGGAGAAAACTCCTCCAAGGCTGGTGGAAGTGGAACCTTGTGCAATCACTTTGGAAGTCAATCTGGTACTTTCTCAGAAAATTGGGAATAGGGCTACCTCAGATCCCAGCTATACCATTCCTAGGCATATAGCCAAAAGAAACTCCACTATATAACAAGGACATTTGTTTAATTATGTTCATAGCAGCTTTATTTGTAATAGCCAGAATCTGGAAACAACCTAGATGTGCCTCAACTGGAGAATGTATAAAGAAACTGTGGTATGTTTACACAACGGAATACTACTCAGCTATTAGAAAAAAAGGAAATCTTGAAATTTGCAGGCAAATGGATAGAAACAAAAATGATCATCCTGAGTGAGGTAACCCAGACCCAGAGAGATATTCATGGTATATGCTCACTTATACATGGATATTAGCCTAACATAGATGTCCGCTGAGAGACTCCACCCAGAAGGGGAAATTGGGACAGAGGATGGGACTCACTGCTGGACTCCAGGTGAAGCTCTGAAAGTTTTATGGAAGAATAGGGGGATGGAAGGACCCCGAGTGTTCAGGAGCCCTACAAGGAGACCATCAAGCTAGTGGATCTGGACCGGGGTGGGGGGCTGCACAAACTACTGTATCAACCAAAGACAATCCAGGATGAGGTCCTAGACTCTTTGTTCAGATATAGCCAATGGACAGCTCATTCTCCGTGGTTGTGGGGAGAGCAAAGACTGCCTCTGACATGAATTCTGATGGCCTTGATTTGATCACTTCCCCTTGGTGAGGAGGCCTGGTGGGCACAGAGAGGAAGGGTAGGCAGGCTGTGTGGATGAGACCTGATAGGCAGTGGTCATATGGTTGGGGAGGAGGTCCCCTTCTGTCAGAGGTCTAGGGGAGTGGAATAGGATGGAATAAAGAGGGAGGGTGGCAATGGGAAGATACCATTGAGGGGACAAGATTCAGGATGTAATCTGAATACACTACAATAAATTAAAAAATAAAATAAACATAAGGATACTTTAACCATTCACTATTTCTAACACAAATGCAGGTGTTATATAGAAGGAAAAGTTTCACCAAGGGAAGCAAATCGTTACTGTCGTCCCCTTGGATCTGGCTATCACGGCTATCACAACACCTTTACCCAAGCCTACAATGTATGAATGGGGAATTGAAGATTAAGGAGGGCACGAACACTTTCATAGTAGGTCATGTATATAAAATTCAAGGAATAAACTAATGAGCAGGCATTTAGACATTTAGGTATTGATTCTTTTAAGGAAAAGAGAGAGAGGGAGGAGAGAGAGAGAGAGAGAAAGAGAGAGAGAGAGAGAGAGAGAGAGAGAGAGAGAGAGAGAGAGAGAGAGAGAGAGAGAGAGAGAGAGAGAGAGAGAAAGGAAGAACCTGATTTACACTTGGTCTCTTGTGAGGAGCACAAGTGGCTATCTTCCATGTAAAAGAATTAGACAGTGAAAACAATACCTGAGCTAATTAGAAGACAGAATTTAAATCACAGATTTCAGAGGGGAGCACAATGGAAATAGTGATGATAGTCACACCTGCTAATAAAGCACAGTTCATTTAAAGGTGACACAATTCATACCACCACAATACTTTCACAGATTTTCAGCCAAATCCACTCCAAACTACAATCAGAATCTTAAAGTTAATGCCTCTTTTAAAGAGACAAATTGTAAATCCAAGGAAGCACAGTGATCAAAAAGCATGGCTTTTACCTGAGGAAAACATTGGGAAAGGCTTTACAGAAGCATTGGGAATTAAATCCAAGGTAAAAACTCTTTATTTTTTCAAACACACACACACAGAGAGAGAGAGAGAGGGAGAGAGAGAGAGGGAGAGAGAGAGAGAGAGAGAGAGAGAGAGAGAGAGAGAGAGAGAGAGAGAGAGAGAATGAAAAGGAGGCCATGAATTTGAAAAGGAACACAGAGTAACTGGGAGGCCTTGGAGGGAGTAGTAAAAGATGTAATCATATTATACTCTCACAAAAGGAAATATTTTAAAAATAAATAAGATGCATAACTTAAAACTTGCCATCTTGAGAAAGTTAGGTTGAGAGTAATCCCATTTGACTCATGGCTGAAATGCAGAATTCTTATAACAATGGTCATGTTAGCGGTGGTGTAAAGAGGTGCAAAATTGAGAGAGTATGTACAATTTACTCTTATTGGAGATCCATAGGGTTGATCTATTTTTAAAGTCATGGGTGATTTATTTACTAATCATTATGTTAATTAAATTAATATAACCAATATTGTAACTTAATTAAATCAAATTACATTATGTTTAGTATGTACTTAACAAATATTACCAAATGCATTTCTTTTATTGATTCTAAAATTAAGATAATGCCACAACCATACGGTGCCTAGCTCATATCATGAACCTGGACTATTCTCAAATTGCAAATCTGAGCAACAGGAACCACACCATGGTGGGATTGATCTCATACTGTTAGCTAAAGACTGTTGAATTTGAGAAAGTTACCAAGGAATCCTTTGCAAAGCAAACCAATATCACTTTGTTTTTAGCTATTATCTCACAGAGGTTACTATGTGACTTTGAGGAATTTTCCTGAGACAAATGCAGTGCATGTCAGGCTCCGGAGAAGAAATTTTCATATAAATGCTTGGAGAGGTGTAAAACCTAACTGAGCCAGCAGAACAGGTCATCTTCAGCAGCCTCTGCAGTCAAATTACAGCAGGAACTGAAGGAAGATCCAGTAGTGTGCTCTACTGATGAGACTGCGTGGTACATCTTTATATTTTCACATATATACACTGTTCAAAATATCGTCAAATTTATAGAAAGAAGACGTATTCTGCTTGCTGGTAGTGTTCTCATTCCATCTTACATGCATTGCTGGAGTGTATGTAGAAACAGTCTGGAGTTTAAACTTGACAAGCTGGGAGCCCCAGGCAGCAGGGTCTCACACTCCACAGCATTTTCATCAGTACTTTTGGGACTATCCTTCACATGACAAATCATGTCCAGTAGCCCAAGGTGATGCTCTCAGAGGCACGTGGGAGGACTTTGCCGTCGACTCACCCCTGAATTTGTTCTTACTTCTGCTTTCAAATGACATGCTTTTTTTTAACTTATCAAGAGTAAGTAATAGAAACAAATTTAATTCACTCTAAAGTCCCACTTTCTCTTTATACAGGAAGTATTGATTGGGAGCCCGTAAAGATGCTGAACAACAGCCAAATCTGTTTTCCCTCTGTGAAGCCTTTGGCTTAGCAAATAAAAAGTGGCCTTGTCTTAAGTTCCTTCTCTCATTCCTAAAGCTGCCATTGTTTTCCTCCATTGTTTCTTACTTTTATTAAACACATACATTTAAAAAAGGACAGGGAGAAGATAATTTACTCTAAAACAAATGAATAAAGGCATAAGACCAAAATGAAATTGAATAAGCAATAAGATGTTCTCAGTTTGAACAGAGCAAAATTTCCCAAGGCTAAATTTAGTATATGGCACCTTACCTTAAAGTCATTTCAGGGGATCAGGATCATATTAATGAAATGACCTGGCAGCTATGGTTGCAGTACTGCCCTGTGGTCTGCACTGGAAGACCCAGTGAGAACGCTGATGGAATCAGATATAAAATACAATTTCTCCAGAATAATTTCATTGATCTTATTGGCACAGAGAAGTTCTGAAGCTATTATAAAGCTTTCCATCAGCTATTAAAATGATCTTTTTTAAATCACAATAAGATTTTCTTAAGCGAATCCTGAATAAATGAAATTATAAATAAAATATATGTCATTTATTTTGCATATCAAATATGATTGATGTGATGGAGTATAATGTTTTTTTATTTAAACAAGTACATTTTTGCTCTTTGATTCCAGCATGTAGAGGTTAATTTGTTGTGTAAGAGGCTGATGAAGGACACTATTGAGAAAGGCATCTCTGGCCACCTGAGCAGGGATATGATCTGGATATAAACTCAACTGCCTAAAGTAGAGACACAGAACTCTTGAGCAACTATAGCTCAGAGATAACACCATGTTTTAAATCTTTTGTAAACTCTGACAACAATTAGCATCATCTAAGAGGAAAATTAATAAAGTAAAATGCATTTTCTTAAAACTGGAAATTGTAGGTAATGATACAAGTCATGTTCATACCTGTGTGCCTGTGACATAGAGTGTGTATTTGTTGGTTCACACCTGTGTACCTGTGACTTGCAGTGTTCATGTGTGTGTGTGTACCCACATCTGCTTGTTTGTATGGCTGTGCTTACATGTGTATGTGTGTGTATGTGTGTACACTTATGTGTGTGTGATGTGTGTACATGTCTGTTATGTTCATATGTAACATTGTATTATTGTAATATTATTTTAGTTATTACTATTTTACATATACTTTGTCAGAGTATGACTTCCACAACAGTGAATTTGAATTACCTGAGACTCCTTTATTTAGCGATTTAGATTTTCATGTCATTTCCTGTCCTGTGTTGATTGCAGTTTCAAATCTATAGAGTAGATCACATGGTTAAATATATCAGGCACAATGATCAGTTTTCAAATCATAGCCCAGGATAGGGACTAGAAGGACATCACCAGAGTCTGTACCTCAATATGTTGCTGACTCTTTGTATTAGTACTAAAACAACCTGTCCTGAACGGAATTTGTTCTAACCCTACTCAGGTGTTAGAATGATTCCTCCTCCTGCTGCCCTTGACATCTTTTGTCCCAGGACCACTGAAACACCTGGTAGAGAAGGGAAACTGAGAGTGCACAGCATGCCAGGGCATCACAACATCTTCACTCCTCACTGTTTGACAAAGCAAGAGTCAGTAACCTTCCTCAACTTCATGTCCAAAGACTCTGCCTTCAGAGAAGTCTCAGGGCATTCATCAATGAGAAATGTTTCTCCTTATTTACTTTCAGCAAGAACAGGATAAAATTATTCTCTTGATATTGGATTCATATTGCTTTTGCATAATTTCATATATGGATGCCCAAACCATAAAATGGATTCATGGAGACACTAAAACTTGGAAATAATAAATATAGGACTCTTGTGGAAAACATTAATATTATTTTTTAATATTTCTTGCATGATGAAATTCAACACTGAGGCTCCTTCCTCCCCAGGGTCCTTTGAGAGATTGTTGTTTTCTGTAGAAGAGTCACATAAACACATAATGGCTAAGTGTTTATGATTTACAAAGAAATATGTTCAAAATTGTGATAATCCCTCAGAAAGCAACAAACTTGACACCCTATATACAACTTCTCTCTATGACTCTTTCAAATTATTTTTCCTATTTACCTTCTTTTTATGTGTTTAGCATGCTATCATCATCATCATCATCATCACAATCAATTATTTATTTTGGACATCCCTGTTTTAGTTGTGTTCATTTATGGCATGAACATGACTCTTTATACCTGTCTTTGCTTTTAGCCTTTCATTTGGCCATGTGAGCTGTTAGCCTGAGAGTCAGGAGGTAACTGGAGTTGACTAGGTTCCCAGACCCTCCCAGCTCAGGGAGACCCAGAGAGGGAAGAGCACCTGGAGGGATGCTCTACTAAATCAACCAAATATCGAAATACTACTTTTCCATCTTTTTCATGTTCTCTTCTTTTCACTTAAACTTACATTATAAAATGCTCAGTTTCTCTAACAAGAGGGGTCAATTTTAATGTATATATAGTAAAATGCCACTTGTATAATCATACATGAATCATGCTGTACCCTTACTGGAGATTCTGTAAGTTTTCGGTGAGAAATCTTGGATTATTTCTGTGTTGCATTGCTGGGATTTGATGAGTATTTGTGATAAGTTGTTTTCACACATTATCAATTTACAACTAAGTCCCAGAAATCAGACAGAAACCCATCTACTAAGTAAGAATCAGAGGTAACATCAGTTTCCATGTTTGTGAGTAGTGAAGTTAACACTCAGATTTAGTGTGGCTAAGACAAACATCTTTTGTTAAAGTTTTCTTTGCATAAATATTAACATCCTAATTATAAAAGTGAAGCCTGTGTTTTCATAAATTTTAGTTAATTAACCAATAATAACAATACTATACTTTAAAAACTTCTTACTAGTGCCTGATATGTTTTAAATGAGAAATGCATAGTTGTAAAAGTATACTTTTGTCTTCACATAATTTAAATTCTTGCAGGATACAAATGAAAAACAAATATTCAAAATTATGAGGGCTGAGGATATAGCTTTACGGTAGTAAACTTGTCTAACCTAAACAGTATTTTGGATTTGGTACATATTTCCACTGTGTGTGTGTGTGTGTGTGTGTGTGTGTGTGTGTCCATATGCTTGTGAGTGTATAAACATGTGAGATATTATAAGTATGATAGAAAAAAGTAAAGGTGGTAAATATGTCCTAAGGAATGGAGCATGTGATAAAGCTAATCAGATAAACTATTTGGATAATTAGGACATCGTGAGTAAAGCATGCCAATCAGTGAGTCAATGAGTTATATTTGGGAAGGTGTTTTTGTAAGTCAGTGTGTTAGGTCAGCCAAAGGCAATGAGTAAGTACTAACTGTGGGTTTGTAGAACCCATGCAATCAGTGGAAGGAGGTCAACTTCAAAGGCTGTGGAAGGTTATTTGATTGGCTCTTGTTTATATGCCATGAAAGCCAAGAAGCTACTCAAAGACTTCCATCAGAGGGTAACATACTTTGTCAATTGTCAAAGAAATTTCTGAGTGCATTGATGAGAATTGACTACATGGAACTTTTTAGTAAGGGAACAGAATCAAAGTATTTTGTTAATATCTGTAAGACATGAACGCTCTCTGACCAAAGCAAGATGAGAAGGCACGGATTAATGAGTGAACCAATGAATGACCAAACTAGAGATGTTACACAATCAAGGTGATAGATACTGGAGGGCAGGAAAGTGCAGGCACCTTAGTAAGCAGCTTCAGAGCACGAGGCTCTGGGAGATGGAGAGCTCTCTGCCTTCCTCTCACCTTATTTTCTCTATGCTTGAAGCATCCTGGAGCTCTTGCACATCTGGTTCGATTTGACCAGAAGCTTCCTGTCCAGATTATCAATTTATAATGGATTTCTCTTTTCTCCATGTTTACTTTCTACTCATGTTTACAGAGAAAAGATAGTCAAATACTCTGCCAGTAATGAAATATCAGATTGTAACATCAAATTGCTAATAAAATAGTAAATATCCTTTAATTTTATTCCAAGACAGTGTCTCTCTGTGTATCCTTGGTTATGCTGGACTCACTTTGTATATCAGGCTGGTCTTGAACTCACAGCCATCCACATGCCTCTGACTCCAGAGTGCTGGGATTAAAGGCTTGCGCCACTACGCCTGGCTATCCTTTAATTTTCTTACAATTTGTTTTAGACGCCTGTTTTTGAGGCTGGATGACAGGATGACCTAACACAGTGTTTTTTCCAGACTGTGCTGTGCCCTGGTGGAGCCCGTTTTACAAATATAATTCTCCTCCTTCTGTGTGTGAATGGAGAGGCAGAGACGATCTGTACCTTGGTGTGCATGTGAACACTACTGCCTGTAGACTGACAACTAACTGACTTCTAGAGGTCAAAGGTAACACTCTATAAAGGTGGCATGTAGGAAGTGCACCTGGGAGTACACACGCACATTAAAACCATTAAAAAAAAAAAAAAAAAAAAAAAAAACAGGACTGAGAACTTTCTTACTATACCAGAACAAGGAAGAAGGAAACACCCCCACCTGAATGATCTCATCTAAATCCTTTATCTGTACCCAGTCACCATCTGCCTCTCCTCATCTACACCGCCTCATCTGAATCCCTTCATCTGACCCCCCACAAAGAGAAGAACACCTAACGGTGTGATGACAGTGTCACACATTGATCTGTCATTTACTAAACGGTGTGTGCTGACAACCTGTCGGCAGAAAACTCAGCTCTGTCCCAGTAGTTTCATCGCGGTGCGGCTTTACCCACTTGTAATTCACTGTCTACCTGCTCGTCCTTTCCAGACTCACTCTGGCATATTATCTCTGCAGCTCAACTAAAACTTGAGGCTCAGCTCAATTCTGCAACACAGCAACCAGTTCCTTCCGCTCAGCTCTGTGCCTCCAGCGGTTCTTCAACCGCGTTATCCAATAGTGGAAGTGACATTTTATGTATCTCTATTATCTCTTTGCCTCTGTCTCCAGAAAGGCCTCTTAGCTCTCAACAAACTCATCTGTGAACTTTTAAGCCAGTTTGTCATTCTGTATCTTGCCTTGAGACTGACATATACGTAGATAAAAATAATCACTGTGTGAGCTGTAGTGTGTGAGTTGAGAATAAATATTAGTAATTATGATGAAAATAAGAATCTTGTATTTGGCAATGGTCAGTTTCTAAGGGAACCAGATGAATTGGAAATTTGTAGCTAATAAACCAATATAGCTTGAGATTTTTTTATACAATAAATTATGATTTTGTGGGACACACAACCACATTCACCTGTGTTTCTAAGTGCATCCAAAGTTACTGCAATGTATATGAACTCTTGTTGGCTTTCTTCAGCGAGGTTTGAAAGTTGTTTCAACATATTACTATACCGCTCTTGACTGTTGCATCACTGGGGAGAATGACTGAATCGTAAAACCTCATCTAGCTTGAATGGTACCTCTAACAAATCAGCAGAGAAGCATCTCCATCACTGTCAGAGTAAGCAAGAACTTCAGTCTCTACACTCTGCCTAAGATGACCCTGCGTTCACAATGCAATTGCTCATTCGTGGAAACTGCGCAGTAGACTGAGTGTGAGGATGAATACATAAACTAAACCTCTCAAAGTTGTTAATGAATTTTAATGTGCATAAATAGTGCAAACTAATGCAAGGATGTGGAGAGTCAGGAAGTTAGGGTAGTAAATATAATTTTGGAAACACATTTGAACCTGAACATTAACCTTGTGTCTTATGAACTCGAAATCTCATACTGGTGGCTTGTAGTTTTCCTCCTACTCTGTGTTACCTATACATAAGAGCACTAACTCTGACATAAAAACACTGAAGTTTGAAAACAGCTTTACTCTTTTGAAATTTAAGAATGCAAACTTTAACACAATAAAGCATACATTTTAACTTGTTTAAGTGTTTTCCCTAAGCTGTGATAGAATATCCTGACAAAGTAACTTAAGAAAGGGAATATTCTAAGCCATAGTTCAAGAATATAGCCCATAATTTCTGGGAAGTTAGGGCAGCAGGAGCTGAAAGCAGCTAGACACATCACATTCAAATTTGAATAACATCCCGCTCGTTCTCAGTTCACTCTTCCTTTATACATTCAGGGTCCCCTGGTTAGGGCCTGGCCCTTCACATGATTAGACTACATTAATTAATGTAGTCAAGATAATTTCCCAACAGGCATGTCCAGAGGTCCCTCTTCCTGGTGAGTCTAGATTCTGTTAAATTGACAATTATGAAATACTAACTACTACTTACCTCTTTGATCTTAGATTAATGATGAAATTCGTAATAGAATTTTTACCACAGGTTTTACATACCTGCATATACACACACTTACGCACATACACATCTATCTATACATACATACATGACTATTCATGCACATGCATATACACACATGCATGCATATACACAAAGTACATGAAACCTTAGTTCCTATTTCAGATTAACATAGAAAAAGCTTTGTTCAATTAGTCATATCTTATTATGTATTGACGGTTGATTTAGAAATTAGTATATTTATTTTTAATGGAAAATTCTTCTCTGCATCCATTCCACAATTATTTCTAGTAGAAGCAGTTATAAGATATCGTGACTCAACTGCTTTTAATGAACATAGTGAAACACCATCCACTTTGATTAGGCCACTGCCTCCACAACTGTAAAACTTATACACCAACACCCATGAGCTTCATGTATATGGAGCAAACTGGAAGCTACTTTAGTGTAGGCACATAAAAGTCAGTAGAGAATATCAGTATCACTGGATACCCTAAATATCCGTAGAGAAATGGAGGTGTGTAACAGAGAATCCACTTCAACAAATGTAGCATACAAGTCTTGCCCATTTCTAAGGTGTGTCATATAAGTTCAGCTTGGCGATTCTTGAAAGATAATAGTGTAGCATATGAGGTCAGAAATGCAAACTGTCTTTCTACATCTGTCGTTAATATGCTGAGTGACCACACACCTGGTAATCCTTTGATGTTTTCTACTTCATTCTCTATATGATAACGGTTTCAGTTAGGTAGTTTTTGAGCATTCACTGTTAATACAGTTCATGTCCTCTGATCTGAAAGCATTGGCTGTTTTCCCTCACTCTCCAAGTTCCTTCCACCAAATAGTCTTAACAAATGTCCTCTTAGTCCACAGTCCTACCATTTAATTCCAGAAAACATTTTGATGAAGGAGGAAGATGCTTTTTATTAGCATGCTAAATACTGAGGCATCAGTAGAAACTGAAACATTGTGCTTTACAAAAACTGATGCATCACAGCCCAGTATCAAACAGATTTGAAACAACAGTCTGAAATCTCTTTTATTACCATTAAATATTTCTCACATAAATTATTTTTTACTCCTTTTTATATTACTAACACACTTGAATATCCATACATAGTTATGACTCAGTTCATGTGAAAATTATCTGAATATGTGTGACAAGGTAATAAACTTTATGAATGAAGTAAGATGTATATTTATTTTACAAGTGAAGAACAATTTCCAGATTTCTTGGCACTAATTGGACATTCAATAATTATTTATTGTACCAAATTTTCTTCAGAACTGTACAAGGGCTTAGAACAGTTCTCTGTGAATGCATTGAAATACGCAAACGGACAGAGAACCACGTGTCTATATTTTATGGAAGACCAAGGTTCCCTAGAGCCTCTGGGATCATGTTTCTTTAATTTATTATTTATTCCAGTGATACTTTATTTGCACTGAATGAACAAGTTACTACTATTATATATTTAAACTAAAGAAGCAATATTCTGTTCACGTGATTCTCTGTATAGAATAATGGTCTTCACTCTGAGTGAATTAAAAATTAATTAACTTGGCATTCCCTGAAGGACACTGATTTGGAAATTCTCCATAATTTGAGCTATAACTTTTGTTTCCATAAGCAAAATATCATGCTCATAGATAATAAGCAAGTATGTCACACGCAGATACATCTACTGCTCTGATGCATATTTATGTTTATAAAATAGCAAATTTTATGCCCAGAGATAAATTGAATCAAGACCAATTGCATTTAAAATACTATACAAGTAATATTATTTAATCACAATGGGAAATTAAACCCTCAGAACTGTTTTTGTCCTATTATAAATTTAATCAATAACTTGGCCCTGTCACCCCTCACCTTGGTGTTCGTCCTTTCATTATTGAAATTGAACACAAAGGGGCTGTGCTTTCATTAGGCGTTGGTAGAACATGCTGATATGAATGTGCTTCTGTAGATCAATCTCTTATGACATCCACACTGCAAAAGTGTTACAATAATTGCTGAAATATGTTTTCCTTGTAACTCTGCATCTGATTTTAGACTATACTTTTGATATATTATCAACTTGGTATTTAAACAATGATCTCTGTAAATTTTAGACAGTGATATCAGTTAGTTATAAGTACATCTAAAAAGGAATATCTCAGCTTTGGAAGTGCTGGGCTTGACTACAGTGTTTGTCCTATGTAAAGTAAAAAAGGCTTGACTGTCCCTGGACACTGGATTTTGAAAGTCTCTAGATAGGTGTGTTTTCTCTGGGGATACTGGAAAACTTGTAACAAAGATGCTAGGAATCTACAGCCTATAGAAGGACTGAACTCTTTCTCTGGCATTCACAATGAAATTTTATCCCTTTGACCAGGAGTATAGTAAGTGGGCTCTGTTAAATACTTATAAGGCATTTGGTACCTCCCCTTACCTCATATATGGACCCTGTTTAGACACTGTGTCTTCTTGTTTTTAATAGCGTCATTAATAAGATTCTCCTAAATAGTTCTACAAAGGCAGATCACCTTTACCATCACAGGAGAAGCATAAAAATCATCTCATAAGTTCCGTAATCATTCATGATAAAAAAAATAGACCCACTGTTTAAACATTCAAGAAATGTGTATTAGTGCACTAAAGGAAGCACATGATGGGACTACAGCTAATGTCAAACTCCGTAGTGGAAGAAAATGCATTATTTTATTCCATTTATTATCATTATTAATAATTCTTACATAACACATTTTATGTCACATAGTAAATCTGTCTCCCTGTTATATGCCAACCTATGCATCTCGTAGAATGACTCCAAAGTGGTACAGAGGCCAGGACAGAATACAGTGAACTACGAAATTGCCTGAAAGGCAAAAATGGGAAGCTGGCAGAGTGAAAACAAAGATCATTATTTCATTCTCACAACGCTGATGGAGATGTGCTGGAGGCGCCCAACTCAGAGTCAAGCCACGTGTTTGAGCTCAGCAGTAAGGTTTAACTGACCTGAGGGAGCAAGGTCGTGGTACAGGTGGATGAATGGCCAGGTGAAGGAATGCTAGAACTAGGTGTATTAACTATTAGTGATCTTACTTTAATTCATTTAGGCAATGCCAATAGTTGGGTCCAATCTTATCTAAAGTCCCTGGGTCAATTGCGAAGTATCTCCCTGTCTGTGTGTTGACACATATACAGGTAGTCAGCTGACATGTGTGTGGGTCTCTTACCGTCACAGTTTTTATACAGCTTCCTTTTATGGGGTCCAAGTGTGCTGCAGACTTTCCTCAGTCTGCTAAGTTTGATAATACTTGGGCCTGACTTTTCTCATATGATTTTAGTATTTCTCTATGTTTACCTGATTCTAAATAAATTTAATAAAATTATTGTTGTTGCTGTTGTGCCCTTTTTACTTTTATGAATAAAGTGATTTTTTTTCTGTTTGTGACTCACAGGATTATTGAATAGATGGTGTTGTTTAGTGACCATCGCACTAAGGATTTATCTTTTCTCTGCATTTGTCATGCCAAAGGAGTAAAATCTTGCTTGCTAAATGCAGAGTCAGCAGGGCAGGGCCAGCCTGTGAAAGTTCTACTTATACAATATAGGTTAATTTAGATTAAGAAACAATGTGATCTCTACAAAATAGAGTAAAAACAACATTGGACTTTCTTACTTGGAGTATAATGTTGGAAGAGCACAAAATGTCCATAATTTATGATTTCAAAGATGTACGTTCAAGCATTCATGAAATTCATGTGATTTCGTAGCTCTTGCCAAGTGTTACCTATAGTCTGTCCAGTAGGGAAGCAGGCAGTTTATCTTGGTTAGTGCCTAACATTTTTTAACAACATGTTGAGAATATAGCTCTGTTGGTTTTAGAGCTAGTCTTCGATGAGATGACATATGAGAAAAGCCACAGTCCTTCTTGTTTTTATTTCTCCCTCACAGGACACAAAAGCATCTCATTTACTTTTCCTCTGAAAGTCTTGATAGTAATCCACGATTTCCTTCAGCAACCTCCAGAGCTGCTTTTTATTTATAGCGAGTGAATAAACAGGTAGGGATACTATTGATGACAAATGATAACAGTTACGTCCACTTTTTAGCATCAAGATTTGCAATATGTATTCAGTGTCGACTGTCGGCTGCTGCCGAGTGTATATGAAAGTGCTTACAGCTACCTTTCCCCATGATTGTGATCTTCGTTGTCTTGGTCATCCTCAAGTTGACTGTGTGAGTGTTTTTAAGAATCTTATCCGAGGGGGAAATTATTTCCTGTGCATTCTGTTGATTTGTATAGAACCCAGAGACGATCTGGATGTCCTCATTACAATCCCAAAAGGGTTTTTCTGTGCTGCTCTCAGAGCATGTATCTGGCAAGTGGACTGTCTTATGACTTTCAGAAACTAAAAGAAAACAAGTCCACTTGATCATGAGGCCAATCACAACTCAACTGCAGAAGAAAAGTAGCACTGATGGACGTATGCAAGCATTCAGTATTTGCACCTTCATTCTGTTTTCATCAAGTTCCGTTTTATTCATGTAGTAACAGAATTGTCATGCATAAGAAACTGTGCCTAATAATGTATATCATATATTAGAAGTCCACTATTGGAATACAGTATAATTAGCATGATATTTATTCAAGTCCTATATAAATATGCAAGGTCATTATTACAGTCTATTGACAAGAAAGCTAAATCTTCTAGAGTTTTCCAGGCTCGTCACACTAGACTTAAACTGGTTTGTTTGCCTCCACAGCACTCAGTTCTACTCTGTCCTCTGAACATCCCCGTAGCTGACGACTGGTGTTCTCAGTTACTGAGACATGAGTTATTGTCATTTCTATATGTCTACAGAGATTGCCCTTTCAACCAGAATTACTTAGTCTGAGAGAATAAGAAAAGAAAACACTACTGTAGCTCACTGAGGAGACACTCCTTGGCCAGCATTGAGTAAGTGCTTTGTCTTGTGTGAAACAGTCACATGATCAGGCCCCAGGCCCTGAGCCTTTGCCTTCAGCAGCTCTGGTCACAAGACACTCAGGAAGCAGGTAGGGGTCTTCATGTGGACCTATAGCTTCACTGTCCAGCAATAGCTGCTCCATGCCCTGGGTCCACAGAAGGCACTGCTGTGACTGTCCACGTCTCAACTCCAAGAGATTTGTTTGTTAAACAGTGACCAGAGGGTCTGGCTTCACCCCTACTCAGATTCCCTGTTTACCGATTATGAGGCAATATAAGTTTTGAGCTAATTTTGCTGTGCTCACTGTTTAGTGATATACATCATATCAATCTGCCTTAACTCTCTCTCTGCTTTCTGTATTTATTTACTTCTCTCCTACCTGCCTCTCACAAAGACATATGGTGGGTGGTCAGCAACCCTCCAGCCTTTTAACCACTTTATACAAAGCAAATATCACCTATATCACTGATGAGACACCTCTTAGTCCAAACAAAGAAGCTTTTGACTTTCAAAAACAGATAGCAACATGTCATTAGCTGACACGTTGCCATCTTTCACAATTGCAAGCTTCTTTTATGCTATTTATTAATCAGCATTAAAACATACAAAAACGGCTCCCCAGATACTAAGCCCTGACAGTGATCCACCGTGCAATCGACTGACCGCTGGAGGCCAAGAGGAGTTTGAACACCCTTACATGCAGAGAACTAAATGAGAAAAGACTGAAACACCCAAAAAAGAGACGCTTGCGGCTTTCAAAGTTTTCTGTTTCTGTGTTGAGTTGGTTTTCTTTCTACTACCTGGAAGAGGAGGGGTGGGCTCTGGAGTATGTCACCCTTCATCAGAGACCTCAGAACGACATCTGCATCACAGAGATAAAATTATGCAGAAGAAATGTGCATCTTGGGAGCACTGAACTGTCTCATTTAGGTCTGGCTGAGCTAGAGATGGATTTTAGAAAATGTGGCAGGATTTCTTCCTCTGTAATTAGAAATAATTTATATATAGCTATTAAAAATACACAACAAAATCACATCTTTTAATTGCTAACTGTTTTATTCTACACACATTAAATATTCGAATCAAGTTCTTCAATTCTGACTTACCCTTAGCTATCCTTCCAATATGTTTCATGAGTAAGATGAGATAATTACTAAAATGTACCCTTGAGAATATTTTCTGCAACAATTTGATGTTTTGGGCTTTTTGTGTTTTGCTATTGAGGCTCACACCTGCAGATGAAAACATAAGGAAATTACTGTCTTGATATTACCTCTGAATGTTGTGAGCAGTTTAGATCAAAGTTTGACATGCTGAGCAGTTTAATTTTCTCGAGGGAAAATAATTCCCCAGTGAAAGAGCTTCAAAGTTACACCTCCAGATTTCAAGTCTTTCTGAAACAAATCTAGACCTTGATAAGATTATTTTCAGGTTCCTCAGCACTTGTAGGGAGATAATGAATAAATGGCTTCAATAAGGAGGGCCTTAGGCAAGGATCACAGCCCAACCTCTCTTATGTTCTGTGTAGAAAGGGTTGAAAAAGCAGGGCTGCTGTGGTAGAATGGCTTTTCCCCTGATGTGTATTTCCTACAACATATCAAAGATTGTTTGGATAAATCATACAGCTTCTGAATCCAAGTCTAGAGTTTGTTTTAATTCATATTTTTATTACTTTATTGAATGATTTGGAAATATCTTTCAGAATAATTATCTTTCAGAATATTTACTATAGAAAATATTTTCTAATAATTCAACATCAAGCCATTAGTCAACTATGTTTTTGTTTTAAGTGGGATTTAAATATCATTAAGTTTTCTAAAATGAAATGATTTTGGAACTCCTAAGTAGAAAGTTGTCTTCAGCAATCTTAATAGTAAAATGAAAAATTCATGTAATTTACATAATATATTAAATTATCAACTAATGAAATAATGTAGTAGGAAATGGCTCTCTCAGTTTATTTTATTTCTAGCTGCTGCTTTCATAAGCTAACTTCCTAATGAATATATACCAACATCAAACTAAATAATATTTTGCAAGAAATGTTCCAGAGAATGTATAGCTTAGTTAATTTTTGCTCAGATGAAATAAATGATAAACTCTATTAGTTAAATAATGAATATGATGTAGCTCTTTCAGCTCAGTATTTTGGAACTTTGGGACAACATATCAGGAGGTGAAGCAGATTAATGACCCTGCCATGTGTAAACCGAGGTAAGGAAGTTGGACAAACTCTATTAGAATGTTAGAATGTGGCCCAAAATGTTGCCATGAAATTTCACTGTATACGTTTAGAAGGGCTGCAATGGCAATGCTACAATCCAAGGGCATAATCCGTGCTAAACACCATTCAACAAAAATCATACCTGTTAAGACTGGTTCCCGCAGTTAGTGTTACACACACACACACACACACACACACACACACACACACACAGAAACCAGGGGAAAATGGATGAGGCAGCAGTGGAGAGAGGTGATGGGCTGGTGCAATCTCAGGTACTGGCAATAAGAAATGGTAAAGAATAACGACACTTTACCAGTAAGCAGGATGGGTTAGAACACGACTTAAAACCCTCAGCAACAGCTGAAAACACACATGTTAAGATGATGTCTTCGTCATTGGGTTTTATTTGCAGTCACCAGAAAGAGCTGTGCACAATGTGTTAAGCGTATTTGTTGTGGCCAATTTCGACGGTCGTGACTGTAACCTTTTCTAATTTAAAGAAATTAAACACTTAAGTGCTACCTGGTGAGAAATATGGTTTGGCTTCCTGAATAGTTCATTTGTTTCATTATTTAACATTTATTTACTGACAGAAAAAAAAGTAAAAAAAAAAAATAACTAGCACTATGAACAATTTTAATTAAAAAGAGAGAGAGAGTGTGTGTGTGTGTGTGTATCTGTTTGCACTTCAGTGTGTGCATGCCTGTACATTCATAGGTAAATGGATGTACATGAAGCCAGAATAGGGCGTCAGATTCTCTGGAGCTGGAATTACAAATAGCTGTGAGCCAATTGACATGGGTACCTGGAACAAAATTCAGTTCCTCCAACAAAGCAGCAATCCTTCAAATACTGTGCTGCCCTTCTTTTTATTGAAATGTTACCTCTTGCTACCACACAAGAACATTTGCAATGTCTAAATATATTTTCTTCCAAATATCTAACAACTGACAAAAATAAAATAAGTTGCTTTATTATTTAAATTAATATTGATAATTCATTTAAGATTTTATAGGTTAAGTGTTTTATAGAAAAATACAAACCTTTTGAAACATTCTCTAAAGAATGTAATGTGTGTGTGTGTATATATATATATATATATATATACACACACACAAAAATCAAACTCATTCAAGACATTAGAAAATGTTTAAAGTTGTTAGATCTAATCTTAGTGGAGAGATAAATTTGTGTTTAAATGAAATACTGATAATAAAAAAGCATAATTGTCAACTATTTAAAATAGCATATATTTAATGAAATTTCAAGTTCTATGAAATGTTTATGATTATAAGATAAAAAATCCACAAAAATAATTTTAAGCAAATATATTTATATTGAAATATATTAATATATCATATTGCTCAAAATAAATATTAAATATAATTATTTATCTGAATATAAAATTGTCTTTATTTAGATATATCTGATAAAATGAAACAAAAATATTGACCTGAATTAAAGTGATTTTTAAACCCATAAACAGAGTGCCAGTTATAAGATCTTAATAGGTGTTCTGTAAAATCAACCTTCCTTTCAACCCAGTAACTTTTATCATCATTCCAAATAGATGTGAAGTTGCATAAGTCCACGTCTTTAGAGACAGATCCCTCAATCTCATGATTTACAACACTCTCTAAGAAAGTGGTACTTCTAATCTGCCAACCTCCACTATCTCAATGGTCTCCTTCAGCTTATCCCTATTTCAACATGAAAAAAAAATGTAGACAACATCTAAATACAAATACACAAGCCTTTTGTAGTCTAGTGTGTCTGTGGAAACCAATTTTTTAATAGGACTTTGGCACAAAGTCAAAGGTCATCTGTAAAAACGGAACAGAGTTTATTAAATGAGAAAGAGGAGAGAAGGCGCCATCCCTGATTCTTCGTTGTCAACTTGACTACATCTGGAATTAACTAAAATTCAAATGGAATGGGACACCTATGAGGAATTTTATTTCTTAACTAAGTCATCTGAAATGAGAAGGCTCACTCTTAATTTGCATCTTTTGAGGTGGGAAGATTCACTTTTAATCTGGCCTACACCTTATTCTGGAAGCCTTTATAAAAGAAAAATCATTTCAAAACATTGTGCAAGTTCAGCCTTCCATGGCTCCTATAGATTACAGAAACACACAACAAATGTTAAATATAAAGAAATGAATAAAAGGATATTTCAAGTATTAATATTTAAGATGAAAATAGTTACAATTATAGTATGAAGGACTAAAAGGAGTTTCACATTTAAAAACCATTTTTAAAGTCCCAATAGAATGTCCTCCCCTCTGTCCCAGTTTCCTGGTAAGTGAAGGCTTTCATGGGACATGCCCCTTGGGCTAGTATGCAGATATAAGTGAGTATATACCATTTGATTCTTTCTGCTTCTGGGTTAACTCACTCATTATGATCATTTCTAGCTCAATCCATTTATCCACAATTTTCGGGAATTCCTTGTTTTTAATAGCTGAGTAGTATTCCATAGTGTATATGTACCACAATTTCTTTATCCACTCTTCTACTGAGGGACACTTAGGCTCCTTCCATGTTCTGGCTATTATGAATTAGGCTGCTATGAACATGGTTGAGCAAATTTTCTTGTTGTGTGCTGGAGCATCTTCTGGGTATATTCCAAGGAGTGGAATAGCTGGGTCTTGAGGAAGCCCTATTCCCATTTTTCTGAGATAGCACCAGATAGCTTTCCAAAGTGGCTGTACTAGTTTGCATTCCCATCAGCAATGAAGGAGTGTTCCTCTCTCCCCACATCCTCGCCAGCATGTGGTGTCGCTTGACTTTTTGATCTTAGCCATTCTGATGGGTGTAAAATGGAATCTCAGAGTTGTTTTGATTTGCATTTCCCTGATGACTAAGGAGGTTGAGCATTTCTTTAAGTGTTTCTCAGCCATTTGATATTCCTCTGTTGAGAATTCTCTGTTTAGTTCCAAGCCCCATTTCTCAAAGACGCATGGGAGAATAGCAAATTAAAAAGATCCAGAGGGTCCTAGAAACCTACAAGTAGAACATTATGATAGGCAGATTTGGGCCCAGGGGTCCCGCTCAAACTAAGGCACCAGCCAAGGACAATACAGGCGGAAAACTTTAAACCCCTTCCCAGATCTAGCCAATGGTCAGAACATTCTCCACAGTTGAGTGGAGAGTGGGATATGACTTTCTCACGTACTCTGGTGCCTCACATTTGGCCATGTCCCCTGGAGGGGGAGACCTGGTGGCACTCAGAGAAAGGACAGCAGGCTACCAAGAAGAGACTTGATCCCCTATGAGCATATACAGGGGGAGGTAATCCCCCTCAGGAACAGTCATAGGGGAGGGGAATAAGGGGAAAGGGGGGGGGGGGAGGGAAGAATGGGAGGATACAAGGGATGGGATAAACATTGAGATGTAACAAGAATAAATTAATAATAAAAAAAACCATTTTAAAGTTTTATAATTGTATCGTTTCTCTATAAATTAAATTTCACAGTTTTATATAAGGCATTATGATTGTTCTAGCTGCCAATCTTTCATCTTTTCACACCTGTTCCTACTCTTCTCCTACCTACTAGTCCCCTTGCACACATGTCTATGTCTCTAGTTTGATTTTTCTGTGCTTTGATGAAGGAAATTTCTGTACTTCCTCAGTGACAACCCTTTGCTTACCAAATCCATGTGGTGTGTTAGCCCTTCTATAATTCCCTTCACACACAACAGGAGGGCTTACCAAATCCATGTGGTGTGTTAGCCCTGCTATAACTCCCTTCCCACACAACAGGAGGTTGGCTGGACATAGACCCTCCTTGCCATCACTCTACGGAGAAGGAGGCTGCTCAAAGCGGTTCCATCTCCTCTGATGGACACCCTGTCTCAAACTGTAAATACCCATGTATTTCCTATGTGTGTGTGGGAGTGTCAAAGCTCTGCCAACAGTCCTTGGAAATATATGTTTAATAGCAAAAGAAATGCGACCATGTTGACCTCAGGCTCCAATTTAACTTTCTAGATGCTGTTTCCCTGGTCTCAATGGGAGCTGTCAGCCAGCTCAAAGGCAAACCATTCTGCCTGTCCATTTGTAATAGTTTGAAGAAAATGAACTTCTCAGAAATTGAACCCAACTAGTGATCATTTCTGATTTGTTCTTTACTGGGGCAAGCCCTGGCTATGCACTATTGCTTTTGTCAATCGTGCCACTCCATGAAGAGGCTTAGTCAAAAGAAAGAAGTGTTGAGATTGTTTATCAGAAGTCAACTTCATCACATGTCTTCACAATTGTGTTACAAATGCACATTCTTTCTTTGAAGTGTTGACCTGGATGTTGCAGAGCTGACTCATAATAATTATATCCAAAATAGTCAGTGTCATTGATCTGCTGGACAACCCTGACCAGGATAAAGCTGTTTAGAAACTACATCGCATTCATTCATGCATGAAACAAAATGAAATTCAGGCTGCAAAACACAAAAACAATCAAGTTCACATGCCTAGAAATTGGCATAATAATTTTGTGATTATTCGTTTGTTTTTGTGAGCTTTCTTTTTATGATATTGTCATTAAGTTGACTTCTTGCATCTCATCAACTTATTTCTAATAATAGTTGAACAACATTAGGCAAATATTTCAAGAAAAGTTTCTGTGTCATGAAGATCATAGAGAATTTTAATTAACATGAGTAATATATTTTTATTTATCTAAATGTGTTCAGAGTTACAATATAAGAAATTTAACTCTCCAAATAATGGAACATGGGATTTAAGCTATGTGCTCTGTGAGAGAATTTTTGTTATACATATCACAAATATTGACAGCACTCTCATGTATGTATACAGGAAGTCAAGTGTTAGCTTTTATGAATGTCATATAGTTTTGTTAATGCATGTAAGGCTTATCATATTGGAGACAGCAGGTGAGAGCAAAGTGTTTTAACCATGAGCTTGACAAAATCCCAGTGTTTACATCTACTGTAGCATATTAACTCCAGGAAAGTTTATGGATGGGCACAGAGAGTGATGTTCACTACTGTCAATTTTTTTGATGTCTTTAATGTCTCCCTAAAGTTTTTTTCCAATTATCTTATTTTTGTTAATACTAATTCTCACATTTCAGGTTGGTTTTGATACACATCATCAGCCTGAAAGAGTGTCCAGTCAGATGGGTTTGTCAGGAGTTAGAATCGATGACTTCTCAGAAACTTCATAATTAAGGAGGCTGTTTCTATTGTAGGCATCACTTAAAATTGGAGTCTTTTCACTTACTTTCAGAGATGATTTAATAATTAAACTTATTGTAGCAGAACCAAACTGCTCATGTAAGCAGCTTGAATATTATGATAACACCTTGTCTGAAGAGAATGGTACAGGCAAAGAAACAAGAGTGTCCTGTAGGATGCTTACCAAGGACCATCTCTCTGGCAACGTGGGAATACAGCTTTCGGAACCATCACCACACAAGTCCTGTTGTCACGTGCACAGATGCCTCTTGTCAGCGACCCCAGCAGTAGAGAGTGAGTCTTGCTGAAAGAGTTTACTAATCCTAATTGCGAGCCCTTCTAACACCTGCCACGTTTACTGGAACTGTGGTTCATTCTGCAGAGCCCTGGATAAAAATGTCATGAATTGAACAAGAAAGTTTAATGAGGGAAAGAGACTAGAAAGTATGCTCAAGCCTCTATAGGACACTTTCTAATACACATATTTTTGTTTAAACTTCAATGAATATCAAGAAATGTGGGCAATGATCCTGTTAGTAATATATAATACTTGGAGCATAAAATGTAGTCTGTGTGTGTTAATGGAGCATAATAAGCATATGTAACATTGCTTTCTTCATGTCTTAGACACAAGCAAAAATGCAGCATTTTACAGGTATTATGACATGTTACAATCTATTACAAATTAATCAGTTGCTTCTATTTTTTTCTCCAACATGGATGCATGACCATCCTGCTAGTCCTACAAATAAACTGAATACAGATAGACTAGAAAGAAATCTCCTTGGAGAGAAACCTAAACAAGTTAAGGAAGCAAAGTTTAAGAAAAAAACACTGTAGATAATTGAACCTAGAAAGACATATCAGTGGGGCAGATACTGCAAATGATTTCACAATTATAGCAGAATTAGTGTAGTTAAGGAATATACTCACACTATTTAAATGACATCTATACTATAAAAATAGATTTTAGAGTGTTATAGGAATTCTTATAAATTGTTGGAAAGAAAATTGAAAATAATTTTGAAATTCAAATATAGATAAGTTTAGTGTTCTGAGAAATATTTATATGGTTTCTATTTTCTCTTATATTACGTTGGTATATATAATTCATTTTGGAATAAAAGAAGGTACCTGCTATTATGCATAACTTCTAGGCACTCCATAGTTGTCAGAGATGATAATGTTGAAGAGAATGGAGGGCAGATTCCATGTGCAGGAATTCCATTGCCAAGGCAACAGTGACTCGAGTGTTGTGTACAGAAAGCAGCTGAAAGGCCCCATCAACAAACACAACTTCAGCTCTCTTCATTGCTTACAGGATCTGGGTTCCTCCTCTTTTTTCAAGAGCTCCAACCTGGACTTCCTTTCAGTCAGTATTTAAGTGACTGGTGTTCCCACACCAGCAGAAGCTTTTATTAATATGCTGAAACAAAAATGATCATAATCAAAACTTCACAGTGAATCATGGTCTCCCAGCCTACCACTGTGACCCTCGAAAATAACAACAGTAAAAGATTTGCTTCTGTTTCAATGATGCTTGTGTGGCTCCAACACAGTTACAGCAAGTCTAGTTTCTATTCACATGTGAAACTTTGAATAGAGCACATACGTTTCTTCACTGTTTGAAAACACATTTTTATAATCTTTCTCATTGGTATAAAATTATTATTACTAATATTTTAAAAAATATTTTACAGAGTGAAAAATCTCTATTTATATGTTGTCATCTTTTATAAAAAAATAGAAAACTATATACATCTTTTAATGGGACACTCTTTTGGGTCTTTATTATAACTTTTAAATATTTCCCACAAATGCTAAACTACATACTTTTTCACTTATACTCTAATTATTCAGGTTCTTTGAGGCTATTTTACAAACAGGTATAATTATTTGTTTTGTGTGTGTGTGTGTGTGTGTGTGTGTGTGTGTGTGTGTGTGTGTGTGTATTTGTTGGTGCAGTCATGAATGTAGACTTCAGTAGACAACCTTTACCAGTGGTATTTTTCCTTCTACCATTTTATCTGTGGGGATAAACTCCAGCCCTGGGTTTGGCAACAAGTGTCCTTACCTCTTTAGACACTTTATTAGTCTTTCTGCACTTATTTGTTTGTTTGTTTATTATTCAATTGAAAATAGTCTTTCAGTCTGGCTTTCATGTTGTGATTCTTCGGCTTAAGATTTGGGTTTAATTTAAAATATTCTTTGTGCTTTAATTAATGATGATAATAATTCATTGAAATACCCTGACTCCAAATTTTCTGGATAATCTTGAGATTCTGTTAAGTGCAGAAAAATCTTTCTAAGAACAGTGTCATAAATAAAATGTATTTTATCCAGTTAAAAAGTTATCATGATATTACTGACATGAATATAATTATCCTACAAGAAATGTATTTAGTTATTATAAACTCAGCTGTAGTCATTTATCATACTGGCAAAATTATGTTGCAAAAATCTAGATAATGTTTTTATTCAGTGTCGAATATAAAATGTTACTATGTCAAATAAAAAAGAGGCAAACTTGTCAGTGTAGGGCATCTTTAAAATCAGATTAAATAGAAAATATAATGCTTAAAAAGCTATTATGCTGTTAGAGCATATCAGATAGTATGTAGGTCTATTATTCCCACCATTCCATCACTCTGATGACCACATGCAATGGAGCCAATGCCAGGAAGTTGTTTTCTACTCTTTGTTTTCATAATCGTCATCACAGTATTCTAGAGAAGTGCCATTAGCTTCAGATAACTTTAGGTTTAGATGCTTAGAAATAATGATTCTATGTAAGGAAACATCAGTAAAATGATACATTATTTCCCATTATAACACAGCATATTATTTAATTTTTATGGGACTTACTGAATCTCTACACTGAATGTTTTAACCAGCTATTGACTTCTTACCCTGAAATATACTTTCAGATGTCAGGAGGTGCATATGTCCCAAGGGAGGCTAAGTGCATCAGAATTAGGGAGCAATATCAGGCATAACCTGAGTACTTACACGTGCTGTACCTTTTTCTTCCTCATGAAACAGTTTTCCTTATTCATCAACATATATATTTAGCTCTTCCGGGGTTGTCTTGTGAAGAAAAGCCTTTGTGTCCATATTAAATGCAAATAGAAAACACCAGTCACTCGGGAATTTTTGCTTTCTATTAATTTACTTATCAAATGCCAGATCACATTTGAACAGGTGAAATTGTAAGATCTGTGTTTGAATAGATCTATGAAATATACTAGAAGGCATTTGGAAATTCCCCATATTTAAAGTCTCCTTCCTGTGTGTATCTTATTCAACTAAACCATCCTTTTCATGGTTATTCATTGTTTTACTAAAACAAATGTCATGGATAATCAGCTTTAAACATTTGGCTGCTATCTTACCAAAAGCAATTTACAGATTCAATGCAATCCCCATCAGAATACCTACAAAATATTTTGAAGATATTGAAAGAGCAATTCTCAACTTCATATGGAGAAACAAAAAGCCCAGAATAGCAAAAACAATCCTATACAATAAGAGATCCTCTGGAAGAATCTCCATACCTGATCTCAAGCTGTACTATAGAGCAACAGTAATTAAAACAGCATGGTACGAGCAAAGCAATAGGCTAGTGGATCAAGGGAACGACCTGAAGACCCAGAGATGAATCCGCACACATTTGGTCACTTGACTTTTGACAAAGAAGCCAAATCCTTTAATGGAAAAACGACACCATCTTCAACAAATGGTGCTGGTCTAACTGGATGTCTACATGTAGAAAAATGCAATTAGACCCCTATTTGTCACCATGCACAAAACTCAAGTCCAGGTGGATTAAAGACCTCAACTTAAAACCAGAGACATTAATCCAGTTCGAGGAAAAAGTGGGAAAGAGTCTGGAACACATAGGCACAGGAGACAACTACCTGAACAGAACACCAACAGCCCAGGCCTTAACGTCAACAATTAATAAATGGGACCTCATGAGGCTGAGAAGCTTCTGTAAGGCAGGTGACACTGTCAAGAGAACCAAGCCACAGCGTACAGACTGGGAAAAGATCTTCACCAACCCTTCATCTGACAAAGGTCTAATATCCAAAATATATAAAGAACTCAAGAAATTAAACACCACCAAACCAAATAACCCAATAGACAAATGGGGCTCAGAACTAAACAGAGAATTCTCAACAGAGGAATATCAAATGGCTGAGAAACACTTAAAGAAATGCTCGACCTCCTTAGTCATCAGAGAAATGCAAATCAAAACAACACTGAGATTCCATCTTACACCCATCAGAATGGCTAAGATCAATAACTCAACTGACACCACATGCTGGAGAGGATGTGGAGAAAGAGAAACACTCCTTCATTGCTGGTGGGAATGCAAACTAGTACAACCACTTTGGAAATCTATCTGGCATTTTCTCAGAAATATGGGAAAAGGGTTTCTTCAAGACCCAGCTATTCCACTCCTTGGAATATACCCAGAAGATGCACTACCACACAACAGGGACATATGCTCAACCATGTTCATAGCTGCCTTATTCATAATAGCCAGAACATGGAAACAGCCTACGTGTCCCTCAGTAGAAGAATGGATAAAGAAACTGTGGTAATATTTACACTATGGACTACTACTCAGCTATTAAAAACAAGGAATTCCCGAAATTTGTGGACAAATGGATTGAACTGGAAATTATCATAATGAGTGAGTTCACCCAGAAGCAAAAAGAGTTAAATGGTATATACTCACTTATATCGAGACACTAGTCCAAGGGGTACGTCCCCATGAAAAACTTTACCTACCAGGAAAGTGGGTCAGAGGCGAGGACATCCTATTGAGACTTTAGGTGTGAGAAGCCTGGGAGAATAAGGAAATAGAAGGATCCAGAAGGTCCTGGAAAACTACAGGTGGGTCTGGACCCTGGGGTCCTCCTCAAACTATGGCACCAGCCAAGGAAAATATAGGCAATAAACTACGAACCTCTACCCAAACTAGCCGATGGACAGGACATTCTCCACCGTTAAGTGGAGAAAGAGATCTGACTTTCACTCTGGTGCCCCATATTTGACCATGTCCCTTGGATGGGGATGCCTGGTGGCACTCAGAGGAAGGATAATAGGTCACCAAGAAGAGACTCGATACCCTATTAGTATATACAGGGGGAGGAGGTCCCCCTCAGTCACAGACATAGGGGAGGGGAATAGGGAGGGAAGTGGGAGGGAGGGAGGAATGGGAGGATACAAGGGATGGGCTAACAACTGAGATGTAATTTGAATAAATTAATAATAAAAAAGGGAAAAAACAAACAAACAAAAACAAAAACAAACAAAAAAAAAGTTTGGCTGCTGAGATGATGACAAAGTTAAACATCTTGCTATGTAAGCATGTGGAGCTGAGTTTGAATCCTGAGCACCAATATAAAACTCTAAGAGTGTCCAAGGTCCCTGGAGCCCAACAGCACTAACAGGATCAATAGAAAATGGTTACAAGGGCTTATTGACTTTCAGCTTAGCTTCAGGTTTAGAGACATACTGTCTCAAGGGAATACAGTATTGAAGGACCTCAGGTATCCTTCTGTGATTCCCTGATGTGGGAGTACCCTTCTACACACACATATGCTCATCTCTCTCTCTTTCTCTCTCTCTCTCTCTCTCTCTCTCTCTCTCTCTCTCTCTCTCTCACACACACACACACACACACACACACACACACACACATACACACACACCAGACACCCTTGAAAAGTTTATTTTTCTTTCAGTTCTGGAGGTGTCATTCCATCCCATAATTAGGTGGCACTCCATCTTCAGGAAAGCCATTCATCAGTCAGCATACACAGCTGAGGAGATGCTCAACTCATAGAAGCCAGGAAGTAAAAGAGAAGAACGAGAATAAGAAAGTCCGATATCCATTCCAGATCCATAGTTAAGAATCACTTATAAAGATTTTCAATTTAGTTGTTGTCTCTATCAATTTGGTCTGTGGGTAGACCTGTAAGAGAGACCGCCTTTATTGTTGATTGATGGTAAAGAGGTCTCGGCCACTGTGGGCACCACCATTCCCTGGTAAAGTACCATTGGACTATGTAAGAATATTACCTAAATATGAAAGTGAGATTGAACCAACAAGCAACCTCCCTCCATAGTTTCTTCTTTAAATTCCTCATGTGACTTCCTCCAGTGATAGTCTGTGACACAGAAGTATACCCCAAACAAACTCTTTCCTCTCCTAAGTTTTTTTTGTTAGTGCTTTATCACTGCGACAGAATGAACCTAGGGCACTATACTTCTCATCCTAGTTTCCACTGACTCCCAACAGCACCATGACCTGGAGCAAGCTTTCGGCAAATGGACATTGACATTACCTTGTTTCTTCCCCCCACATCGTTGTCACCATTAACTGCTGCTTTGGTCATACGGTGACTACGCCATCATTTATTCGGTTAACTGACACCTTGGATTACGGTTTCTTGTAGAGGTATCCTTCTTCGATGGAGATTGCCCAAGCATCTTTTGGCTTCATCACACGAACACATGTAATGTTTGCGTCTTTCTAACGAAATTCTCCTGGAAGTTGATGCCTGGATCATTCAGATGTTGAGTGTGTGCTTATGCAGTCCTAAAATTGAAGCTGTGACCCCGTGGACATTTGAACTATGGTGACATTATGAAAAAAATAAAATGAAATATAGTTTTAAAAGTGTCAGAAAATTTTCTGGGTATATTCCAAGGAGTGCGATAGCTGGGTCTTGAGGAAGCCCTATTCCTAGTTTTCTGAGAAAGTGCCAGATAGATTTCCAAAGTGGTTTACAAGTTTACATTCTCACAAGCAATGAAGGAGTGTTCATCTTTCTCCACATCCTTGCAAGCATGTGGCGTCACTTGAATTTTCGATCTTATCTTCAGCCTCTGTGATATTATATTAGCCTTTCAGAGTTGATTTAGAGCGCCGTATTCTCCTGGTGCCTGCCATTACCTCTGGCTCTTACACCTTTTCTGCCTCTCCTTCTGTGGAGTTCCCTGAGCTCTGGGGGAGAGTGTTGATGGAGATCTCTCATTTATATCTGAGTATTCCAAAGTCACCCCACCCCACCCCTACCCCTTCTCCTCTCCTCTTCTCCTTTTCTTCTCCTCCTCCTTTTTCTTCTCTCTCTCTCTGTCTCTCTCTCTCTCTGCCTCTCTGTCTCTCTCTGTCTCTCTCTGTCTCTCTCTCACTCTCTCTCTCTCTTTCTCTCTCTCTCTGTGATATCTGCCTGCGAGTACATATATGCTACTTCCTAACTGACCAATTTAATAGCATTATAAAGACTAGTTCAAAAGCACTTATAGTGCCCAATAGTGATTCGACTGTAACCTTAAAATGACTTTAGTGGGACATTCCAAGCCCAGGTTCGAAGTCAGAGTAACACATTATATGTTTGGTTTTTCTCTTTTCGTGTGTGTGTGTGTGTGTGTGTGTGTGTGTGTGTGTGTGTGTGTGTGTGTGTGTGATGCATATGATTAATTGTAAATATGAGCAAAAATCACAAATTCTGAGATTCTAAAAGGCCCACTTGAAATTATGGAGTGTCTTATCCCTATGAACAGCCACAGTTTGCACACATAATTGATTTGATTTATTTAGAAGTATTCATCTTCATATCACCATATTAAGTATTAAATGTCTCATTACTGGTATTGAACCTATTGCTTGGATGCTATTGTCTTGTATTTCCTTTCATTATAAAAAAACTTGCTTTACTAAAGTTGAGACTCATACATTAATAAAGCTAATAATTAGAAATCTGTGAAGAGAGCTGAGGTTAACATCTCAGGGTTGCTCTATGTTGACTCCTGTAGATATCATTTCAAATCAGAGGAGCACTCGGTGCCCTTATTCAGTGCACTTTAGAGATGTTTGGGCACCTTTGTATGAACAGGGAATGAGAGGTGGTTTTCTTCTATTTCTGTTTTATTTACAGCATAAAGCAACCTCTGGAGTAAGATAAAGTATATAATACACAAAAACATCTGTTTTCCCTACTCCTTTAACAGTGTTTGTGTAGATAATATAGTTGTCTGTGCAGATGTCTGAACAGGCACACTAATCCATGCATGTGTAGAGGCTAGAAGTCATTTTGGGTATCCACTCTATATCTTACCAACTTATTCTTTAAGACAGCATTTTCACTGAACTGGGAGTTTGTTGTGTCTGTTGTACTTATTGGTCATCAAGCCCGTGAAATCTGCCTGTCTTTGTTTTTCAGAACTAAAGTTGATGCCACTGTGATATCTGACTGCTATGTGCGTTTAGAGACCAAAACTCAAGTCCTCAGTCTTTTATTGCATCTCTTTATTCAATGAGCCATTCCCCTACACCCACACATTACACCATTCTTAGAAAACAATTAAAATTTTCTGCCAATAAGTTAATGTTTTAGATCATGAAGGTCAATGTTCAGTTCATATAATACAAATTTTTTCCTTCAAAATTCAGTGGAAAAAAACTAAATACGTAGGTAATAAAATATTAGTTCAATTAAAATCATTTCTTACATATTTAAAAAATATTCAGATATATTAATTTACAGTTAAATATATTCATATCATAATAGGTTGTTTCTTTTTACAAAAATATACAATTTCAAATTATCAAGAGAAATTATATATGTTATCAAAATAAAGACTGAAATAACCTATAGCTACTGTGATAATGGATCATGGGCTCAGACATCTTTAAAAGGGGAGATTGTGAAATTTATCTTCTACACAAATGCTTTTATATTGTATCTGAGCATTTGTTTCAAGGCTTCCATTAAGAAAGGGAAAGCACATGGCCTGAGTCATAGATCAGCGGCAGCTTCAGGCTTCAAGAGGCATCCTAGGTAGCTGAGTGAGAACTAAGTTGAGGTTTTCTAAACTTCATATGTTTTTAATCCTTCCTTCAGAGCTTTCACGAATGACAAATTCTTTCCAATCATCAGCTAAAATTAATTGCCCTAACATTAGGAATTTCAAAAGCCAATAGAACTTTCACTCTATGATAATGAGACCTTACTTGTTTGCATAATGTATCAAAATATATCTATAAAGATATGGACAGCTATTAGATTTTATTCTACCATAAATATGAAGTGCAGTGGCATAACTGACACTTTCTGTGCGGGGTACAAAGGTATTCTGAGTAACAGTCTAATTTTAATTGAAACATTTGTGATAATTTCTACTTTGGCAAAAACACATCAGGGAAAATTGGAGCTTTGTGGTGAACTAAGGGCTCTGCTCAGTGTTTAATGTTCTCAGTTAAATCACCCTGTTAATTGTTTGAGTACATTTGTCACAGTCTCCTGATTTCTAAATTGTCTCCCAGGGATATTATTATTTAACCAGTGATATCAAATATAAAATAGAAATTATAGCATTATTTTCCTAGAAGGATATGTCTCAATAAGTTTAGAAATAATGACTCAAATACTGTAGGGTTGGATTCTATCAATGCATCTGCATGGCTTTGATCAGTATTTAAAAGTATTTCACCTTACCTGATACTCTATTTTCACCAATAATTCTTTTTTCTGTTTCAAGGGAAAATTGCATTCATATTAGTGTCTTATTTTCTCACAGGTAACATTACTTTAAGTTTTTTTCTCTTCAATCAAACATTCTTTAAAGGGTAAAATTATTAAGAGCAAGAGAGCAGTTGGGTGAATCAATGTAACAATATCATCTATGTATCTCAGTCTATTTTCTGGAATCTAGTTTTTTTCAATCCTTATTACTAATCTTCTTCAAGATATACTTTGGGCCATATACATGTTTTTTCATCACCTTGGGCTGAATCATTGATTTTCTTCATTTTTAGTCAACACATCATTCATTCTACAGCTTTCCTATTTTGATCTTTGCTTTCTCTTAAAGGTAAATTTACTCCATGTCTAGACTATAAATACTAAGGACATGATGCATGGCAGCAATATTTAATCTCATTCCCTTCTTTGAACAAAGCATCCTCTTATTTCTGACGATCTCTACCACCTTTTTTACTTTAAACCTAGAATAAAGAATACATTGCTCATTATGATAGAAGGTTAAATAGTGAAACATTATGGATTTCAAGAGCAAATAACTTCACACGATGCTAATAGAGCATACCTTATTTACAAGACAAAAGTAGCAAAGTGTATCATAAAGACATGGTGTGTTAAGATAATGCTTTTCCTCACTAATGCTATCCTCTCCAACTTTCATAGACTTGACTTCTGGTCACTTAGCATTAAACTTTCCATTTCTCTTTCACTGTGTGAGGTGCCCCAGATCTAGAAAGAAAAATTCTGTGTGCTTTTCATAAGTGGATTCTAGTTTCCAATATTTAGATTTCCAATATTGTAGGTTTAGGTTAAAGAACCTCTAGAAAACAGGAAAGCAGAATGACCCATTAGACAAAGGGAAGTTGTGAAAGAAGTGGGATTTCAGAATGCACATTGTAGGAGAGGGAAAAGGAGAATAAGTGAAGTAGGAAGGTAAGACTGTGCTCTTACAACATTTGTTGTCTTCCCTCCCTCCCTCCCTCCCTTCCTTCCTGCCTACCTGCCTGCCTCAGATTGGTCTAGAACTCAGAATTAGACTAGAAGGGGAAGAAAAGTGTAAAGAATGAGGAAGAAAAGAAGGAAGAGGCTAAGAGAAAGAAAGCCTGTGGTCAGGTGGGTAGAGAGGTGAGGGTAGAGGAATGGTCTGGGTGCATGGGTATGGTCAGAAGTCATTGTACAGAATTTTCAAATAAATTTAAAATATAAAGTAAAAACCTTATTTTTATATGAAAGCATTCTATAACGCAAAGAAGAGGTAAACAGAAAGAGGAAATTGATAGTCTGAAAGCATCAGATGCCTTCTGGGCAGAGAGTCTACAGAACGAAGTGGAAACACACTACTGAGAGCTGGAGAATCATAAACACACTTCAACAAGAGATTTTTTTCCCCACAAAGTTACAGAAAAACATTTAGCACAGCAGTCTATTCAGAAAGGATACATCACTACTAAATATATAAAATTACTTTCTTTAATTTTGAATTTTATTTATCCAATAATCAGTTTCATAGATTAAAGCAACACCACTTCAATATTTATGTGGGAATAGGCATGGTTTTGTTTTCATAGCCTAAGCACTGCATATTGAATCACGGTGCTATTCACTATTTGAGCTTCAGTGACTGTAGAAGGAAGTAATGCCGTTATCTCATGTTAGAGACTTAAAGACTGAACTCACATGAAAAGGGCAGGAACAGAGCTAGAAGAGTAATCTGATTGGATTCAATCAAAAGCCATTTCAAACTGATTCCAGGTATTTTGTCTTTCATGTAATCCTGCATAGGTCTTCTGGAAATGATCTCTCTCAATTTTTTACACTTTTTTTTTGCTAACAACTGAGGATTGATGTTCCTGTGATGTACCCATTTTATTCTATTTTCTACTAAAATAATATAGATAATTTCATACAATGAAATTTTTATTTATTTTTTATTTTTTTCAATGAGGTTTTTAAAAAAATTGGTTACTATGTACACAGAGAAAATAATAGAATCTTCTAGGTCAGAGATAGAAGTATCTGTTAGGTCACTTACTCAATCTTTTCCACAATTTCTGTTGTCTCTTTCTTAATTTATCTTGCTGAATATTTTGCACTGTGATTTGAAGCAGGTTCAGTAATGATGTTGTGCATAGCCCTGCACTGAGTTTTCTGGAATCCTCACCTCTCAACTACTAACTATTTTCAGAAAGGATGTTACACATTAATTTTATTTTGGACTAAATTTGCCTGCTTCCTCCATTATCATTTCAACTTAGTTGTTTTAATTACTGAAGCCTGCTCATGTTTACCTCTATGTGTTGCCGTGATTTTTGATTCTTTGCTCACCATATATCTTCAGTGCTGTCAGATCCAAAATGAAGCTTCATTTCCCCAAATTCTGTCAATTGGACAAAAGCCAGAATTCCTCCAACTTGTAAATCAAATGTCTGTCCTGAAAAAAAAAAAACAAAAAAAAAAACCGAGCAGTTTTCCTTATCGCTGGAAAAAGGGACAAATGGATATCGGTAGTACCTGTTGGTACGCCAAGGTGCATGCTGGCCTCCAGGCTCAACTCAGCATCCCATGTACCAGTTGCACATATCAGTGTCCATGTTGGCGTCCTGACCTGTCTCAGCTCTTTTCCTGCCCCCATCTTGAACTTGCTTCACCTCAGGAGCTCTCCACACAGCTAATGATCCTTATAGCCCCACTGTTTCAGCTGTGCTCCCTCTCTTGGACCATCATGTCTTACTCTTACCCTGCCTACCTGTATCTCTTTGTTCGGCTCCTGCTTCACTCATGACCAAGTCCATGGCCATGTTCAGTCTACAGCTGAACCACCATCACCACCAATATGGCGACTATTACTCCTGCTACTTCTCTCTGTTCTGGACCCTTCCAGATGCCCCTGGCTGTTCTCTCCCTCATATGTACAATAAAAGCCTTACACTAACCATATCATGAGACTGTCATGTCACCAGTTTATATGATTGTTATTTTTCTAGTCCTAAGGCAACCAGAACTTCAAGCTACATGGAGAAGAAATTAGGGTCCTTTGACCTTGTTTTGATGAAAAATGATAAAGTGGAATCTGGTTATTAATGTCTTCTATGAGTACTGGGTGGAGACAGGAAAAATGTGTGTGGGTGGGGGGAACTTTCAATTCCCCGCCCCAGGAATATTGCTTAGGGAATAGAGGCATACTTCTAAGATTTAGCAAAGTAGAAACATTATCATTGTTTATTTTCCAAGAAGAATACAAAAGGGAGGGTTTTGTGTGTTTGTGTCACAAGCCATAGGATCTCATCTGTAAGACTGCATGCTTGTTGCTTTAGAGATGTCTACCCATGGCAGCATGAACAATTCCAACAATTCATGCTTTGTAATATGTAGTTACTGCCTCTAACTCCAGCTTCCGAGTGTCCTCTTCCTGTCTTAACTCTCTATGTGCAAATAGATTCATGTGCACTTACTCATCTCCACAAAACCATATACACTTAAAATAAAATACAAACTTTAAGAGAAACCACTGAAAACACATACATTGCATATAACATACATAAATGAAACAAAAGGGTACAAAAATGGTAGCAATTAAGTGATGGAATGGGGTCTTATAAGACCACTAGTAAGGAGTGTGTGGGTGAGATAGGGTCTAGTAAGCCTGGGCACCGACAGAATGAGTATTCTATCACAAGACCTGTCGGCAAGGCTCAAGGCTCATTTTAGAGATGTAGTGAGACTACGTCACAAAGTAAAACATAAGAAGAGGAATGGGGATGTGACTTGAGGGCAAAATGTTTTCCTAGCGTGTGTTGAGACCCTAGGTTCAATTCCGAAAATTGGGGAAAAAAAGGAAAAAATGAAATTAATAACAGATAATTTTGTATAAATAACTGCTTTACACACAGAACAACATTTGCTAATTAATAAAAGAGCATAACAATAAAGATTGTACTTAACAAATAAACAGGGCCTGCCAAGAGACTTTATCTTCCTGCTGTCTGCTTTTTGTCCCAGATCCTGTAAGTAGCAGATAGCTGGCGAGAGCCCAGAGCTGCTCTCAGGATGGCAGCAATGTGGGTTGTCACCCGGGACTTTTCTGTGGGTTAGCTGGGTGGCCAGGGGTCAGACTAACCCGTGCTCCACACAATGTGCATCCCTTTCACATAGGAATCAGCAGCACTGGTATTTTGTAGCTCTCAGTTTGGTCTTTAGGTAGCTGCACAGTACTGGTTTTCCAGCCAATCAGACAAGTCATGTAATAGGCTCCCCATCTTGCATCTCACCTAGACTCTTAAGTCTGGAATTTCTCAACATATAGAAACTGAACCACAAATGGTATTCCTAGTTTGTTTAATCATTTCCCCAATTTTAGTTGGGCCCCTACAGAGGTATTATTTGTCCCAAATCAGCCAGAAGAAACCTTAGAGAGAATAACACTCAAATTCCTTTAAAGGGGGTTGGATAGGTTTTTGGTTGTTTTCTTAGGTGATAGATGTTTATTTTGATTGGGAGTTAGTTATACGTTATTATTGGTCTTATTTATGGAGAAAACAAGTTTGAACTCAGGGATTATCTCTTTTCCTTTATCTTTCATTCTTAGGTTTGGAGAGAGGGATTGAAAAGAAAGAAGGTGGAATGTAGAAATGTATAGAGATGATAGGACAAAAAGTAGATTAGTGAATCTACTCCCTAACTTAATGCCTTAATTGTTACTCACAAGATTATTCTTAATTGACTGGTATAGAATTTTGTATATAGATGCAAAATAAGTTTAATTGTTGATACATTCGTATAGAATTAAATTTTAAGATTATTCTTCACATACATTATATATATTTCTGCTTTAATATGAAATATTGTGCCCATACAACTCAATTATAATACAAGGTTTACTTTCAATATTTTGAAAGTGCTATTGCAAGCTGTTTAGGTAAGTAAGTTATACAAATTAATTATTAGTTGATCAAATCATCGTCAGAGCTATTAATAGTCTACTTTTATCAGAAGAATATAGATCTTAGGTGTAATAGACAGACATGACTCTGTAGAAACATAATATAAAATAGATAAAGTCTTCAAAAAATGTCAGAGACATACAGAATATGGCATTTAAAGATGTTTTTCTCATTTTATGATTCACTGACAATGAGACAGGTTAACTCCTGGTAACACCCAGCCTACCTCAAAGAAGATGATAAGCATCAAAGAACTTCCCTATGGAGATGGCTTCAAATGTGGCAAACCAGACACTGGGCAAAATGTACTCATTTCTACCACAGACAGAATCCTTCCTAAAAGGGGGCAAGCTTGGATGCAGGCAGAGTTGATGGCCAAAATCTGCCAAGACAGGGAAACCAAGTCTTCAATAGTTCTTGTCCTACAAATACATTTGTCAAATGTATTGGGACAGAAGGATGAAGATGATGCTACAACGCTACAGAGAGTTTTGGGTGACTGTTCAGGCAGCAACTGTCTTTATCATCTTTTCATTTGGGAAGCTGCTAATCTGCATTCTCTGTACACTCAGGTAATTAATTTTATTCCTTCTCAAGTCTCTGATGGGGTTGAAGACCAGATAGTTTAGTTTTACAATCAAGCTTAGTTGTTTAGGGGTTAAGATGGTTTTAGATCTAGATAGATGTTTTAAATTGATAATGACATGATGTGGTAGAGATTGATTTACATTCAGAATTTTAGAGTCACCAAGTAGGAAAGACGTTTTCTCCAAGTCTGCCAAATACAATTAGCCAAAACACTATTAGTGTAAAATTTATATAATTCTTAATTGTTTCATGGTTCTACTTGAGGTAGATAGTGTATTGTATATGTGTGTATAATATAAATGTATATGTAAAAAATGAAAATAATAAAAAATAAAATAAGATAAAGAGACTATATCTTGTTTGTGTCTTGACATTGTCATAACAGTTTAGTTTGGATGAGGATCATGGTTTAAAACCACTTTATATTCTGTGGGATGAGTGCCATGAGCTTGTATTATATTCCCTCCCTGCGTTAACTCCAGGTCCCCATCTCACAGCTCCTGACAGAGCTGTGGGTAAATGGAGGGTAGGCCGCTGTCTTTATCTGGATGTTTGACCACTCAGCTGACTTGGAGCTCAGCTGGATCTGGGATCACCTAATTACATTCAGTAGTTCTCAGCAACAACTAAGACATATTTCTTGAAAATTCACATGGAAATTCTTCTTGCTAGCTCGACTAAGCATTTTCTAAAATGAAACGCCTTTGAACAATTTCCCTCCTTTCCTGTTCACATCAGCTTCATTGAAAACATAAGACAGCAAGCTTACACACAAAGCAAACCTGAGTCTCAGTTCATCCATGACAGCAATTTCTTCAATAATAGGAATTTAAGATAATATATACACAGCCCTCAGCAGCTGGATGAGAGTAAAAAGTCAGTCCTTTTTTTATCCTCTGTGTTTGTCAGTAAGATTTCAACAGCATAGAAATTCTCCTTTATCAAAGCAGATTATTTTTTCAAACAAATCCCAACACAATTTCTACTCAGTCTTGAATTGGTAAAAAGCACAACACACATTTGTTGTTTTCCAAACTTCAAAACATTCTAATAAAAATCAAATCTAGTATCAATTAAATATCACTGTCTCATATTTTCCAGCTATGTGCACATCCGTGTGATTACATATGATTTGTGATTAGGAACAAACAGAGCAAATTCAAACAAGTGAGAAATAACATTAAGAAACTGTTACTGCCAGGTGATGATTGCACATGTGGTGCTAGGTGTGGGCTTGCCTAGTGTGGGCTGAAAGCTTGGATATGTGTTTCTAGGAGATAAAAGCCAAAGAAACAATAATACATGATTCATACTGTCCAATAGAGGAAAGACAAACAGGGCACTCTGTTGAACTAAAGCTATTGTTGATAATTTTCTTTTCTATGGAAGAAAAATTACCCATCATTTTTCTTAAAGAGAAAATATGAATATAAATGCAGATGTGAATATGTATGTGTGTGGTAACAAAAACCCAAAATGTTTGTCATAAAAACGAATTAGAATATAAAGTAGAGTAGCTACTGTGGATGACAGTTCTTTAAAAAAAATCAGCATATGATTACAATATAAGCCAGCAACTCTTACTTCTGGAATAGTAGTTTTGCAAAAAAAAAAAGTAGAAGCATATGTTCAGAGATTTGCACATTGTGTTCCCTATGAACAAAGGATAAAAGGGCAGAGGCCACCCTTGTGCCCATCTATGCATGAAAAACACAATTTGGCACCTAATAAATAAAATACGGCTAAGCTGTCAAAGTGAAGACAATTATGATACATGCTAGTTGTCAATTACTTTGGTTGGACTATGTCAGTAACAGTCAGTTATTGCATCCGATAGCCAGACCACTCTGATTCAGAGAGTGCCTGGAATGGTAGTTTAAGAGGCTATGATGTCACATTTTGTTTGCAAGAATAAAAATCTCCTGCCGGTAGGTGGTGGTGGCTGTTATACAATGGCATGAGTATTCTCGTTGCCACAGAGCTGTATACTTTGAGTGATTCATGTGCTAGAGCCTGTGTTATCTATACTGAGCCACGTTGGATGTGGGTTTTGTAACACTATTATAACTTCTCGAAGCTTAAGCTTGTAAGCAGTGTTCTGAGTGTTGTTCCCTGAGAGCATGTTATACAGGCTATCACAACATAAGCTGATTATACAGCTGTCAGATGACCGACTTAGGAAATGAGGCAATATAGAAACATGGCAGCCATGGTTTTCAAGACTGTGCATGAAGGTGTATGTGTCCATGTTTTCACTGTATGTTGAAACAGCATCATAGAGCTTAAATCTGTAATCTTTACGTCATGAGAATCTTTGGGATCCTAAAAAGACCTATTCAAAGGCTGAATGATAATATCACGGTGTTTTGAGACCATTAGTATAAAGATGATCACTGTAAGACATGAGTGATGCCTACACGGTCCTCAGTGATTTAGCTGAAAGGCCACTCATGGGTCCTCATTGAGTCCTTTCATTCCTAGCTGAATGACTAAATCCAAAGTCCCTTACCTAATATGCTGGCACTTCATAGTGCAAAGTCTATCTAGAAGGAACTACTTTTCAGAATTCTTCATGTTTGGTTTAGCCAAAGGCACATTCTACCTTAAAATGGATGAGACCTATACTTACATGACACTTTCTTTAAAATGGTGAAAACACTAATTAAGTAATAAGGTCTCATAAGAAACCACTCCCACCCTAAAGGAAGCATTGTTCTATGTAAGCTCTCACATTCTCAAAATATAAATAAATAGACATGGTCAAAGGACTAATATTACAATAGCCATTGCAATATGCACGAGTTTGACAAAATTTGCATGTTCTGAGGTTTTCTAGCACATGACATAAAGTGCCCCAATATATCTGTGTGACCCTCACAACTTTAGAGCTAGATTCTAAAGTTCTCTGGTTTGGCACATCATATTTCCCATGACAAATTTACTTCAGCCCTCCGAGGGTTCTACCATGCAAATAGTTCAGGTTTCCTACTTTGTATCATAAATCTTGTCAGCCCATATCTAAACTGTTACATTACTTGTAGTTTCTTACCAGGTGATTAAAATGGAATTTAAGTATCTCCCTGTTACATTACTACAAGGAGTAGCTTGTGAGTTTTCCTTTAGAGATTTGAATAGGACCTATATAATGGTCACTTGGAAGTGCAAATGGATTTTAATTTTTCTTCCACACCTGGAGCACAATTTACGTATCTTCCACAGGAGAGAGACACTGCTGTCTACTCTTTTGGTTCCAAGCTTAGGGAAATAGATAAGATATAATGACGGGGTTCTGTGTGCATGAGAGCCAATGTCCAGACTATCATCAGGAATGTAGATGCTTTCTGAAAAAGCGTGGTCAGATGGTGAGCTCCACACACCATTATAGTGCTTTGCTATCCGAAGCTAATTACCATTTTGTGAGTTTTTTGCTTTAATCGGGAATCTTTCCATTAACAAATGCCTTGTCTTTAAGAGTTAGGGGAAGGCATCCTATTGGGACTCTAAATGAGAGACGCATGGGAGAATAGCAAAATAAAAGGATACAGAGGGTCCTAGAAACCTACAAGTAGAACAATATGATAGGCAGATTTGGGCCCAGGGGTCCCGCTCAAACTAAGGCACCAGCCAAGGACAATACAGGAGGTAAACTTTAAACCCCTTCCCAGATCTAGCCAATGGTCAGAATATTCTCCACAGTTGAGTGGAGAGTGTGATATGACTTTCTCACGTACTCTGGTGCCTCACATTTGACCATGTCCCCTGGAGGGGGAGACCTGGTGGCACTCAGAGGAAGGACAGCAAGTAGCCAAGAAGAGACTTGATACCCTATGAGAATATATAGGGGGACGTAATCCCCCTCAGGAACAGTCATAGGGGAGGGGAATAATGGGAAAATGGGGGAGGGAGGAATGGGAGGATACAAGGGATGGGATAAACATTGAGATGTAACAAGAATAAATTAATAATAAAAAAAAAAAGAGTTAGATGTGGGGATGAGCTCATTCAGGGTCTGATGGGCCCTTTGTTTGTTCCATGCAGAGTAATGGAATGAGAAGCATTCTCCAATGCAATGCAACAATATTGCTTCACACAAACAGCAATGATTAGTCATTGGGCCAATTAGTCAATGTCAATATTTCTGTTGGTGTCAATGACTTCCCTTTATGGGTACACCTAATTACTGGGAGTGCCACATCCCAACCACTTTAGTTTTGTTAGTAATTATTGATTTGTTTGCAACTAGTAGGGCGAGATACTTTATTAAAACTGGATAATATAATAGCCTTCTACTTTCCAAATTGTTGCTATACTCCCCTGATTGCCATTGGTAAAATGCCAGGTTCCTAAAGATAACAGGAGAGTAAGAATTATCCATAGTTTTTGCACCCAAGTACACTCAAAATGCTTCAAAATAGCTAGTGAGGACTTGTAACGTCCAAGTTACCACTGATATGGTTCTGCTCACTTCTGTGAGCTATGAATACTGCTAAGAGGCAGTTCTCTCCAGTATTAGACCTTTAATGAACCAGTCACTCCCCAGTTGATTATGCCAGTGGTATTGAATGTGTAATGCACCCCTCTTTTCTGTATGCCTTTCTATTATATAAAAGTCAGTTCCATTGTGAAAGAATAAAATGCTTATGGTATTGTTCAGGAGTCAGAGAATTCAGAGGAAAGCTCAGTAGAAGAAAGATTGTATGACCAAGTGTGCTTTCATCTTGTTCCATCAGATTTAGAAAGATCTAAGCCATAGGTCAGATTGACTTCTATGTGCTCTGCTATTTATGTGTCTCAATATGCAGAGGGGATTGTGTGCTTTTGAATATTTGCCACAGCTGTTAGCGCCATACTCAGTTGGCAGATTAGGTTTTGCTTCATACTTTTTGCTGAATCAGTCCAGTTTTTACATCCACATACTTGCTGGTAAATGAGTTGTGACCTTCAACCCGAAGTCGAATATCCCTCCTCATGGGATGAAATAACCATGACCTGTGTTGCCAACATCCTGAACTTACATACTATCCTCAAGATGTTCAAGTATTTTAGAAGAAAATATGATGTTTATAATTCTCTGACTTTTCTTGAGTAAGCTTGAAATGCAGTGGTAACTGAGAGAATGGAAAATAAGTTTCAGACTTTCTGGGAGAAATTAAAAAGATGAAGGCTTTATACAGCACTTCACTATAGCAGCAGCTTAAAGACAAAGATCCATTGTCAAAATGTCTTCTCTATTGGTTTCAGCTTTTGGTGACTGCCTTGGATTTGAAAATGGATTGTCTGTTCACAACCTCAAGCAGGGCCCGTCCTTTTAAGAGAACTCACACTATTGAGTAAACTTGCCCCTGCTTTCTGATAGTAAGGCAAGTAAAATATTCTCAGTGAGACCATGTTTTGCCTAATTATTAAATGTGAATAAAGAAGTTCACTCCTGCTAAGATACAATGGTAGCCATCGAGAATTAACTCCTTAGTCCTGCCTTCCATACTCCCGAGGACAATGACTGCCTCTTTTAGTTCTGCTATAAATTAATCACAAAAAGGTCTGGTGAGATGGCTCAGGAGATTAAAAATAAAAACAAAAAACCAACAAGCAAACAAAACACTTGCCTCAAAACCCTGTAGACCTGGGTTCTAGCCCTGGAATCCATGTCAAAATGAAAGGAAAGAATTCATCCTATGTAGTTGGACATATAACTACACATGCAACATGACACGTATGCTCCCATATATTATATATAACCTAATAATGATTACAATATAAAATAAAATTAAAATTCACTCTCAATTAGCCTCCTCCTTTATGTTGGATAAATTCCTCATAAAACTGCCAATGAATAACAGGATTTGGTGACAGCCATGCTCTTGCTGCCCTTGAATTAGCTCCTTTAAGGCATCATTAAGATTCTTTCAGGGAACTCCTGCTCTTGAGACATGCTGTTTATGACACACCTTGTTTCATTTGGGGTGTGCCCAGGTACAGACTTGACAATTACTCTCTGTCCTCAGGCAAGTACTCTCTGAGATTGCACTCATTTTTCTCGATCTCCATAGAGTGTATCCAGTTTCCTCATACGTGTAAAGCACATCACCTAATGCCCATCACCTGTAAATGTCAGGCATGTTAGTCAGCACTGGCACAGTCACCATGATATTGACACAAGGAATATTCATCTACCTTATCCTGCAGAAGCCACCCAACAATAAGGTTGTTAATCATATCCACTGCAGTAGTTTCTGCCACAAGAATATGGTTGCTGAATGTCTAATCAGGTCACACAGGCCACAGACCACTTGCTTGCTTAATAACACTTTCTATTTTCTTCTTAATGTTTGGCTTAAAGTTGACCCCCAGTAGGTAGGGCAGACACATAAGTAATATGTTTTGTAGGTTCTGAACCCAAGGGAACCAGCTCTAGCAGGTGTCTGTCCCTGAGCAAATTCAACTTAATCTTCAGATGGCTTCATATCATTTTATGTATTATTGGTTTGTAAATATATACCAAGGTAAAAATAGATTCAATTACAACAGCAATCTACTTCTAGCTCAGCTGTGGTGACATCTTTATAATAAGGTGGCTATCCAGGCTTCAGTGGTTCAAAGTCCTAGTGCTATCAGAATCTGAGGTCAAACACATAAATTGTAAGGAATGCTGACATTCATTTGTTGTCCTAGCTGTATCTGAGTTATGACTTTCCATTCTTCCATTGCTAGTACTGAAAGATCTCAGTATGCAGGAGCTATAGTCTAGATGATTAGGAGCCCAAGCTCATCTTCAGCCACATAGTAAACTTGATACAAGTCTGTAATACCTGAGGCCATGCCTCAAAACAAACATATGAGTAGGCCTTCCCTTGTCCCCTGTGTAACTTGTTTACAGCCCGTAGTTCAGCCTTAACAGCCAGAGACCTGAAAGATAAGGAAAGACAGAGGCCAGTGTCCATCAGGGGCTACCAGCTCAGCTCCATCCCTTGAGGCTTGAAGCCACCAGGAACTACCAGACACCTTCCGCCATTAGGGACTACCAGAGATAAACTGCACTTGCTGCCAGCATTCCATTCTCTGGCTTACATCTTGGCCTGCAAGAGCCAGGGCAGTCTTGTACCACCATCAGAACCTAGCTCTCTTCACTGGTATGTGCTGTCACTTGAGGGTTTTTTTTTTCTTTTTATCTTAGCCATTTTGACAGGTGTAAGATGTGGTACATTTATACAATAGACTACTACTCAGCTATTAAAAACAAGGAAATTGTGAAATTTGCAGGCAAACTGATGGAACTAGAAAAGACCATCCTGAGTGAAGAAACCCAGACCTAGAAAGACACAGTGGCTTGTACTCAATTACAAGCAGATATTAGCCATATAGTACAACATAACCATATTACAATTCATAGACCCAAAGAAGATAACTA